>NC_135233.1:663831674-663841674 GCF_051348905.1 Ranitomeya variabilis | reverse complement strand
CCACGTGGGTTCCAGTCCTCTGAGGGCGACGGACGTCAGAAGGGGGGCAGATCCAGAGTCCTCGTCCGCAGGAGGGCTCTGGGAGGGCGGATCGCTCCTTCTGACTTTGTCCCCTCGGAGCGGGCTCGGCGTTTCTCTGTGTCGGATGTCTCCCGCTTCCGCGCCAACAGGGAGACCTATGAGAGAATCGCACCGCGACCCGGCTTCCGTCTCGAGGGCGCCCGGAGCGCGCCGGACACTCGCTTCCAGGACTCCAGGGGCACGTTTCTTCCCCGTCTCCCCCGAGGGGAAGGACGGAGGCAGGGGTTCCACCCGAGCCCCTGCCCTTTCTTCCGATCGATCTGGCTCAGCGCTCCCGGGTGGGGAGGTGGTGCCGCTCGCTCGGCCCGGGCTTTGGAGCCCGCGTCGGTTTACGGCGGGCGGTCTCCTTCCTCTGTTACCCCCCCGGGTTTCAGGCACTTGTCCTTGGGCGCGCACGCCGGCGGTCGCCCTCCCGTCTACGGACGGAGGCGGCCGAGCTGTGGGGAGTTTGACCCGAACCGTGGTACGGCAGCGGTCCGACGACCCGCACGGGCGAACGGAGGGGCGCCCACCCACCTCGGCGTGGGGGCCCGCCGTCCAAATCGCTCCCCGCGCGGGGCAGCACAACGATCTTCTCCAAGGGCGGCCCTTTGACTTCCAGATGCGCAGCTCGTCTGCGGAGGCCCGCGCCGCACCCCAGGGTCCGAAGGGCGGCCTCCGCGGTGGGCATCGGCGAGAGCGGTGGCGGTGGGTGGCTCTTCCACGCCACTGCCGAGCTCCGCGTTTTCCAGTCTTTTCCCGAGCCCCTACGATAGTGGGGGGACGACAGACCCGCGGGGAGGCGGGGGCGAGTGGGTTCTCACCGCGCAGTGTGCCCCGCGACCGAACGCCTTCGCCTTTCCCCCCTCGTCCGTTGTCCTCCGAGGCGGCTCGGCAGGGAGCGCGAGAGCGAGAGGGAGAGCGAGAGAGAGACCAAGCGGACGCCCCGGAGCGAGAAGGGAGGATGGAGAAGGAAAGACGAATCGAAGGGGGGCACGAGTTTGGCGAAGGGAGTACCCGGCGTATTGCCGCACCGGACTTCGTCTGTTCTCAACAGTCGAGACACGGCTTCGGGGGGAGACGCCGCTCGGTCGGTCACCTTTGAGGTTACGGGCAAGAGCCCGGGACAAGGGACTACGCTGGAGGGCGACGCCGACACGGCCAGGCCGACCATGCCCCGCGCTTGACCTCCGGGTCGCTGGGGCTTGTGCCGGAGCCGCGGCGGACCCCGACGGCCAGCCCCCCTCTCCCACTCCTCGCGCCCGTCCGCCGGTGGGTCGAGGACCCCCCGCGGTGGAGGCAGGTCTAAGCCAGACGGCGGCGCCGCACAGGCCCCCCACGCCCTGGCCCCTCTCCCCAGCAGCGACTCTGTGCGTCGCCCCGGGAGCGGTGGGTCACGAGGCAGGGCGGCCGTGGCGTCCTCCGGAGGCCAGTCACCTCGATCTTCCCGCGCAAGGGGTGGTCTTTCGCGACAGATGCCCTCCGTTCGGGAGGCCGGGTCTAAGCCAGACGGCGGCGCCGCGCAGGCCCACCCACGCCCTGGCCCCTCTCCCCAGCAGCGACTCTGTGTGTCGCCCCGGGAGCGGTGGGTCACGAGGCGGGGCGGCCGTGGCGTCCTCCGCGGGCCAGTCACCTCGCCCTCTCCGTGCAAGGTGGGTATTTTCCAGACGCCCTCCGCATCGGTGGCTTTGCGCGCCGTACAGCGTGCACGATCTCCTGGCGGCACTGCACTCGCCGTTCAGGCTCCTTTTTCCCGTGGGTTACGCCCCCGTGATGCTGCCTACCGGCACGGACGACGACGATGAGGATTTCCCTTCCTCCGGGCGCCCTTCCCGCTGCGGGGCTTCCTCCGGCCTCTCTCCCTCTCTCCCCCTCCGGGTCCGCTCCCTCGCCTCAACACGGTCCAGTCGTGTTGGGGAGCTACCTGGTTGATCCTGCCAGTAGCATATGCTTGTCTCAAAGATTAAGCCATGCACGTGTAAGTACACACGGACGGTACAGTGAAACTGCGAATGGCTCATTAAATCAGTTATGGTTCCTTTGATCGCTCCAAACCGTTGACTCGGACAACTGTGGTAATTCTAGAGCTAATACGTGCAAACGAGCGCTGACCGCCAGGGATGCGTGCATTTATCAGACCAAAACCAATCCGGGGTCCCGGGTGCGGCGTCGGGACGGTCCTCCGCGGCCTCCCCCCTGCCGCGCTCTCCCCGTAAGCGTTGCGACTCTGGATAACCTCGGGCCGATCGCACGTCCCCGTGACAGCGACGATCCATTCGGGTGTCTGCCCTATCAACTTTCGATGGTACTTTCTGTGCCTACCATGGTGACCACGGGTAACGGAGAATCAGGGTTCGATTCCGGAGAGGGAGCCTGAGAAACGGCTACCACATCCAAGGAAGGCAGCAGGCGCGCAAATTACCCACTCCCGACCCGGTGAGGTAGTGACGAAAAATAACAATACAGGACTCTTTCGAGGCTCTGTAATTGGAATGAGTACACTTTAAATCCTTTAACGAGGATCTATTGGAGGGCAAGTCTGGTGCCAGCAGCCGCGGTAATTCCCGCCCCACAGGAAGCGGAAGAGGCGGGGCTGCTGAGCGGAGGGGTTGCTGTGGACCGTGTGCTGAGGACTGTGAGCTCCTGGGAAGGGAGATTTTTCACCTGGACTTTTTGCCTGCCCCTTCCCAGGAAGCAAGGACTGTTCCTGGGACTGAGCTTCGGGGCTGAGCCCCTGGCTCCCACCCCCCGGTGCAAGCCGGCTGGGGGTGGGAGGCCTTGCATATCATCAAGAAGCCCCGTGTGCCATCTAGCCAGTCCCGGGACCAAAAAGCCATGGGAAAAAGTGGCAAAGGCTCGGGGGGCCGCAAGCCCCAGAAGACAAGGACCCCTAAGGCCGAGGACGTGGCGGTTCCTCCTCCCGGAGGAGGAGAGGCGGCCAGTGGAGGTGCGGCGGTGAGCCCCCTGATATGGGGCTCTAAGGTGGCTGGGGAGCCGATCACCACCTACGGCTCCCGAATACACGCGCACCTCCACGAGTACGGGGAGGCTAAGAATACTCCGGGGGGAGTTGGAGGGAGCCAAGGCATCTGCTAAGTGCAAGCTCCCTGCGTCAAGGAGAGCCGAGGTCAACGCCACGTTGAGGAGGCTGAGGGGGTCCATTGCCTCCCTGGAAGATCGTAGAGCGGAGATCCTGGCGGGAAGCGGCCCCTTTGGGGAGAAGCTACAAAATGACGACCGGTTTAGGGCCATGACCGGTGGGTCTCCTGAGGGGTCAGGAGACCCCGACCAGGTGGAGGAAGAGGAGGAGGAGGAAGATGGCGGTCCATCAGCGCCATACCCACCTGAAGGCCTGGGGAGTAACAGCACCCAGGTATCGTATAGCGGGATAGCCCCTGAGCAAGTGGCCCTCCCGTCGGACTCCAGTAACTCGGAGGAAAGCGGGAGCGAGGGGGAGGATGGCGGTGGTACTAGCAGTCAGGGGGGCTGCCTCATCCTGCAGCAAGTGCGGCAGATTGAGTCCCCAGCACGGTTTGGCGAGCTGTTGTTTGGGGACGAGGTCTGCGAGGATGGGGCAACCGGGAGGGGGAAAAAACGCAAGAAGGCGAAGGTATCAGTGGTAGATAAATATGTCTACGTCCCACTTCCCGGGGCTCCCCTGTCCCGTTATACGGAACCCGCTACCCACCCCGGCTCGGGCCCTGTTGTGGGTCCGCAGCGAGGGAGCGGGGAGAGGAAAGTCTGCCCGGATCGGAGTGCCATGCCTGGTGGTGGTAGTTCTGATTCGGGCAGTGATATGGAGTGCGGTGCCGGCGGAGCCGGTGGTAGTGTTCGTGGTGGAGGTGCTCGGGCCAAGTCCCCTGTGGCAGGGGGGGCTGGCCCAGCACCTGGTGTGCAGGCAGCCGGGGCCGCATCTCCGGCGGCGAGAGCTGGGGTGTCCGGGCCCCCCACATGCGGATCCGCTCAAAAGGCTGGATCTTTTTTGGGGACCCGGAAACCAGGAAAGGGCGCGTCTAGGCTAAAGACACAAAGCAAAGTGCTGGTCGCTCCCCTGGCGGTGTCCATGGCTGGGTCGGGGACCCCCGTGCGCAGAGCCAGTGATGGGTCTGTGCCGGGGACCCCCCCGCCGCCGCTGGACGCCGAGGGGGAGTGGCCTGTGCTGAGGGGGTCAGCGGTGGTGGCGGCTGGTGCGGGAGCTATGCCCCTTGGCGCCAGTACCGTGGGGGGCCCTGGGCGTACCCCGGGGTCTCCGGTGCGGGTGGCGTCGGGAGGCGTGGCTTCCCCAGCTGCGGCCCCAGTTGTCCCCTCCATGCGTGTGTCTGGGGCCCGTGAGGGGGGCGTGGCCTCCCCGAGTGTTGCCCGGCCCACTGTGGTTGTGGCATGCGGGGGGGGGGGTGTGCCCTCCTCGGCTGCTGTCCCACCCGCCGCTGTGGTTGCGGCCGGCGGGGGGGGCGCAGCCTCGGTGGTCGCGGGACCCCCCGCTGTGATCGCGGGACCCCCCGCTGTGATCGCGGGACCCCCGCTGTGATCGCGGCCGGCGGTGGGGGCGTGGCCCGTGCGGCTGCGGCCCCGCCTGCTGGTGCTGTGGTCGGCGGGGGGGGGCGTGGCCTCGGCGGGTCCGCCGCGAGTGGCTCCGCCCACTCGAAAAAACAATAATACTGCGGGTGCGGTAGCTAAAGCCGGCAAAGGGGTGCCCTGCCCACTTACCATCATCTGGTGGTGCGGGGGCTCCGGTGCCTGAAGAAAAAAGTCCTGACTGTGGTCCCGGTATGGAGCAGGGTCCGGTGGCAGAGTCCGGCCCTGCTCCAAGTAGTAATAAATTTAAAAAAACGGCTGCCGTAGAGCGCTCAGGGGATGCTGCTGCTCCTGGGCTCAGGCAGGGCGGTGTGACTGTTGAGCACTGCTCTGCGGGCCTTAAAGGGGCAGCGGCACCCCTGGGGACGACAGTGAGTGCTGCACCAGGAAGTGTGCAGCAGGAGCCCCCAGCAGGAAGGAAGGTTAGGGAAAAAAAAAACCATCTGATTGTTAATAAAAATGATACTGGGATGAATGTGGCCGTGGCGAATGTGGAGATGAATGACGGTATGGATGGTGTGTTGTGTGTTGGGGATGTGGGGGAGGGTATGAATGGTGTCACAAGTGTTGCAAGTGCGAAAGGTGTGAATGGTGCGGATGGCGGTACGGATGTTGGTGGTATAGATGGCGGTGCGGGGGGTGGGGGGGAGGCTGGTCCATCTGCCCCCCCAGTCGCTCCCCTCCCCCTTTCTTTTGCGAGGGTGGTGGCTGGGGCTCCAGGGGGTTCACGGGGGGATCGGGGGGTCTCCTCGCCTCTGGGTTCCGGGGACGGCGTTTTGCAGCGCCGTTTTCTGGAAGCCCTAAAAAACGGAGAGCGGTCGATCATGGTAGAGGGAAGAGAGGTGGACCTGTCTTTCTGGCTGGAGAGACATGGCCTGGCCGCCTTCCAAGATAAAAGGGAAGGGGAAACTGTATGGTCCCTCCCGACAGCCGGGCAGGGGGTGGCGAGGAGGAATGTAGTCCGTCTTCGCTGGTGGGGCAGTGAAGCTTGCCCACCCAGGAGTAGGGTGGTGGAGCTCCTTCTGAAGATGGGCTTTGGGGCAGTTGACATCTTTGCCCTAATTCATCCTGCGGCCACTCTCTTCTTCGACATCAGTTTCGTGCGGCCGGAGGGGCTTGAGCTCTTCTGGTCAAATTACGAGCTGGTGAAGGGGGAGCCCGGCTGGCGAGACTTCGCTGTACAAGCGGTGTCTCGCCAAAATGGCGTGAAGAAAGTGACCGTGGTGACATGTAACGAGTCACTTTCTGGGGTGGACATCCTGACGTGGCTTTCCCGCTATGGGGAAGTCACGGACGTCCCCAAAAAAAATCGGGACGAATTTGGCATTTGGTCAGGGGGCTGGACCTTCATGATGAAGTTGAAGGTCTCAGGGGGTACTGTCACCCACATCCCTTCCTCGGCGTTCATTGGAAGGGACCGGATCCTGATCTTCTACCAGGGGCAGCCGAAGGTCTGTCACAGGTGCGGTGATCCCCGCCACTTCAGCGCAAGCTGCAAGGTGCAGAAATGTGCCTTGTGTGGCGGGGTAGGCCATCTCGCTGCATCCTGTAAGGACATTCGGTGTAACCTGTGTGGTGATCTGGGTCACCCGTACAGCCGCTGCCCTCGCTCTTTCTCCAATTCCGCTGCTGGCCGGGTGGAGGGAGGCCGTGAGGGGGAAACCTCTGGCGGTTCGACCTCTGCCATGGTAGGTGGTGGCAGCGGGGGAGGGGCTGAGGGGTCAGTGAGGAGAGACAGAGCCCGGAATCCTGCCTACCAAAGGAGGCAGGAAAGGCGCCGCGGGGGTGGGGGGCAGGGAGAGCCTCAGGCAACTGGGGTAATGTCTGCTCCCCCCTCTGAGGCATCGGCTGTTGTCGCTGAGGCCCCGGGGGAGGCGGAGGTGTGCGAGGAGATCAGGAGGATGGAGAGGGAGGACAACAGGGCTGACTCCGACAACTCCTCCCAGTATGAAAGTGTGGATGAGGAGGTCACGGATCAGCCGACAGTAAAGCAGGGTGAAAAACATCGTACCAAAAAAGGGGGGAAGAAGAAAAAGAGGGTTGCTAAGCCTTCTGGTCCTTCGCCCCCTCCCCTGACCGTGGTTGTGCCAACGGAAGGGCTCACCGGCTCCCCTCTGATTGCCCTCTCCAACCGGTTCCAAGCCCTCGAGGACTCTGCTGAGCCGGAGGTCGAGGGTGAGGGGCCGGGGGCGGCGCAGTCTGTCCTCCGGAGGACGTTGTTTCCTCTGGGGGGGGACTGACCCGGAACCCAGAGGCGAGGATACCAAAAATAAAATGGATACCTCATCCTCTTTAAAGAGGAAGAACATGTCTGACCCAGTCCCTTCTTCGGGGGGGAAAGGTAAAGAGGATGGGGTGGGGAAGAAGAAGGCTGTCTAACTCAATCACCCATGATGGCTGAACTCACCCCGTTGACTCTGGCGTCGATTAATGTCGCCAGCATAAAGTCTGATGCGGCTAGATTTGTGGCCTTTGATTTTTTCACCCGAATTGAGGCTGAAATTTTGTTTTTGCAGGAGACCAGACTAACGGACATGGGGGTCATCCACAAGGCAAAAAAGGAGTGGAGGTGTGGGCCCTCATACTGGTCTCTTGCGGCCGAGCCGTATAGCGGGGTGGCGGTCCTTTTTAAGACCGCTGAGGTGGAATGCCGACGGGTTATTGAGATAGAAATGGGGAGGTGCCTGGTCTTAGACGTCTTCATGAGGGGACAGGAGCTTCGGCTCATAAACATCTATGGCCCACAGTCTAAGTGGGACCGTAAATGTCTCTTCATGAAGATCAAGCCCTTTCTTTTTACGAGCCGGCAGGTGGTCTTCGGTGGGGATTTCAACACCATTACGAGATCCCGTGATAGGGGAGGTCCCGGAGGCCGCCTGGCTTATGATAGCATAGCCCTAAATAGTTTAGCTAGTGAAGCTCGCCTGGTGGATGTCCACATTCGGCACACCCCAGGTCACGGGGGTTTCACCTTTCATAGGGGTAGCAGTAGGTCTAGGATAGACAGGTTTTTTTTGAAGGAGGACGCCATCTTTTCCGCAGTGTCCGCCGTTGAGGTGGAGTTCTCCGATCACTGTTTAATTTTCTTTTCTCTGAATGTTACAGAGACCCCCCGGATGGGAAGAGGGCTGTGGAAGCTGAATTCATCCCTTCTGGAAGAGGCGGAGGTGAGACAATCCTTTGAGGCTTTTCTTCAGAGCCAGGTACCGCTTTTGGATCTCTGTAGTACTAAGTCTGAGTGGTGGGAGATCTTCAAGAAAAGGGTGGCGGGGTTCTTCCGTCAGCTCTCGAGCCTCAGAAGCCTGACCAGGCATCGCTTGTATCAGGACCTGAGGAGGAAACTCGAGCAGCTCGTCTCGACTGGAGGTGACCGAGAGGAAATCTCCAGAGTGAAATCTTTACTCAAGAGGTGTCAGTACGATAGGCACGCATCTTTGGTTTTTGAGAGGGACTTCGGGAAGTACCGCTCGCCCGACCCTTACAGAAACTGTAAGATGTCAGTGAGTTGTAAGGTGGTGACAGGACTGATCGATAGTACGGGTTCCCTGAACAGATCCAAATCAGGGATCCTGGAGGTGGTCAGGTCCTTTTACTCACGCCTCTTGAGGAAGAGGGATCTGGATCGAGATGGGATGTCGGCTTTCCTGGCTGAAACTGTTCCTGAGCCAGGAGATGACCCCTCTCTTCATGTTTTGGCCGAGGTAATCAGGGAAGAGGAAGTGAGACTGGCCATTGATGGGCTCCGGCCCAAAAAATCGCCAGGTCCGGATGGCTTAACATCCGAGTTTTACAAGACTTTTAGGGACTCCTTGGTCCCCCTCTTGACTGAGGTGTTTAATGAGTGCCTCTCCTCGGGTGCTCTTCCCAGTTCAATGAGGAAGTCAGCCCTGATTATCCTGTCAAAGGGTAAGGACTCGTCCCGTATCGAGAATTGGCGTCCCATAGCGCTCCTCGATACGGACCGAAAGATTCTGGCAAAGGTGCTGTTTAATCGGCTGGTGAAGTTTGCACCCCGGCTCCTTTCGGGGGCTCAGCACTGTTCTGTTCCAGGCCGCAGTACTTTTAGTGCTGTGCTCGGTGTCCGAGAGGCAGTGGAGCAGGGCATTGCGGGTCGCTGGAAGGGGTACTTGCTGTCCTTAGACCAGGCAAAAGCTTTTGACCGGGTGGATCATGAGTACCTCTGGTCTGTCCTTCTGAGGTATGGTCTGCCGGGGAGGTTTGTAAATTGGTTAAAGACCTTGTATGAGGGGGCTGAGACTTTCCCGCTCGTGAACGGTTGGGTTGGTCACTCTTTTGAGGTGAGCTCCGGGGTCCGTCAGGGCTGTCCTCTGAGCCCACTTTTATACGTGTTCGCGATCGATCCCTTCTTAAGGAGGGTAGATCGTGGGCCGTTGGTGGGAGTCGGGATGGACCGGGCGGAGCCGGGGGCCACTCTGAGGGTGGTAGCGTACGCCGACGACGTCTCCCTTTTTGTATCCTCGAGAGAGGAGGCGGATTGGGTCATGTCTGAGGTCGTGCGCTACTCGGAGGCATCCGGGTCCATGATCAACCGGGAAAAGTGCGAGAGTCTCTGGCTGGGAGGGGGAGATCCAAGTTTTGATCTCCCGGACACCCTTCCAGGGCCCCAGTCCTCCGCTAAGATTTTAGGCATCAATTTTGGCCCAGGGGACTATCCCCAGCAAAATTGGGAAGGCAGGCTTAAGATTGCCGCCCAGAAGGTGGACCAGTGGAAGGGTTGGTCTTTAACCCTGAGGGAAAGGGTCAGCTTGGCCAAGGGTTATTTGCTTCCTTTGCTAATTTACTTGGGCAGCGTCTGCATCTTGCCAGAGTCTCTCTGGACGCGGGTCTATAGCCTGTTCTTCCAACTGTTATGGGGGAACAGGCTTAACCTAATCAAGAGGGAGGTCACGTACCGCACGAGGAGACTAGGTGGGTTGGGTATGGTCAACCCAGTGGTGTTCTTAGTGAACACCTTTCTTAAGACCAACGTTGCCAACCTCTGGACAGAGAGGGCTCCTCCGTGGGTATTCTCCTGCAGGGGATGGTTTCGGCCTTTCTTCCAGGAATGGGAGACAGGAGGGCAGGTGAAGGACCTACGAACACCACATGGACATCTCCCGGCTTATGCTACCCCGGCTCTGAAGGTGATCCGCCGGTGGGGTCTGGGAATGTGGGAAATCAGGACCATGTCGAGGAAATCCCTTGACAGTAGGGTCCTGTTGACCCATTTCCAGAAGCCCCTGGTGCTCAGAGATTGCCCAGGCCGGGATCTGGAGGGGGGGCTCGGGTTGTTAAATTCTTCACGGATCCCCTCGAAGTTTTGGGACTTGGCCTGGCGCTGCTTCCACGGGAGGCTGTATGTGAG
>NC_135233.1:663634174-663824174 GCF_051348905.1 Ranitomeya variabilis | reverse complement strand
GATCAATGATCTGTGATGTCCCCCCCTGGGACAAAGTAAAAAAGTAAAAAAAAAATTTTTCCACATGTGTAAAAAAAAATAAAAAAATTCCTAAATAAATAATAATAAAAAAATATATATTATTCCCATAAATACATTTCTTTATCTAAATAAAAAAAACAAAACAATAAAAGTACACATATTTAGTATCGCCGCGTCCGTAACGACCCAACCTATAAAACTGCCCCACTAGTTAACCCCTTCAGTAAACACCGTAAGAAAAAAAAAAAAAAACGAGGCAAAAAACAACGCTTTATTATCATACCGCCGAACAAAAAGTGGAATAACACGCGATCAAAAAGACTGATATAAATAACCATGGCACCGCTGAAAACGTCATCTTGTCCCGCAAAAAACAAGCCGCCATACAGCATCATCAGCAAAAAAATAAAAAAGTTATAGTCCTGAGAATAAAGCGATACCAAAATAATTATTTTTTCTATATTTTAGTTTTTATCGTATAAAAGCGCCAAAACATAAAAAAATGATATAAATGAGATATCGCTGTAATCGTACTGACCCGACGAATAAAACTGCTTTATCAATTTTACCAAACACGGAACGGTATAAACGCCTCCCCCAAAAGAAATTCATGAATAGCAGGTTTTTGGTCATTCTGCCTCACAAAAATCGGAATAAAAAGCAATCAAAAATGGTCACGTGTCCGAAAATGTTACCAATAAAAACGTCAACTCGTCCCGCAAAAAACAAGACCTCACATGACTCTGTGGAGCAAAATGTGGAAAAATTATAGGTCTCAAAATGTGGAGACGCAAAAACTTTTTTGCTATAAAAAGCGTCGCTGGTTTCACACTTGCGTTTTTGTCTGCAGCGTTTTTTGCACAAAAAAACGCATGCGTTTTTTCCCTATATTTAACATTGAAAACGCATGCGGTTTTTTTGTACGCGTTTGGTCGCGTTTTCAAACGCATGCGGTTTTTTTCTGCATGCGTTCATTTTCAGAAATACAACCTGCAGTATTTTCTTGCGTTTTTAAGCACATGCGTTTGTTTGCGTTAAAAACGCATGCATTTTTATCGAAAAAAAACAGAAAACACACTGAAAAGCCACCCACCACCATCAAGGTGATAAAGGGATCCAAACCCTAACCCTAACTCTACCCCTAACCTCACCCCTAACCGTTTAATGAACATTTTCTGACAGTCATAGTGCCACGTATTTCAGTGCCACGTATTTCAGTGCCACGTATTTCAGTGCCACGTATTTCAGTGCCACGTATCACGTATTTCAGTGCCACGTGTTTCAGTGCCACGTATCACGTATTTCAGTGCCACATATTTTAGTACCACGTATTTCAGTGCCACGTATTTCAGTGCCACGTAATTCAGTGCCACGTATTTCAGTGCCACGTATTTCAGTGCCACGTATTTCAGTGCCACGTGTTTCAGTGCCACGTATTTAAGTGCCACGTATCACATATTTCAGTGCCACGTATTTAAGTGCCACGTATTTCAGTGCCACGTATTTCAGTGCCACGTATTTAAGTGCCACGTATTTCAGTGCCACGTATCACATATTTCAGTGCCACGTATTTCAGTGCCACGTATCACGTATTTCAGTGCCACGTGTTTCAGTGCCACGTATTTAAGTGCCACGTATCACGTATTTCAGTGCCACGTATTTCAGTGCCACGTATTTCAGTGCCACGTATTTCAGTGCCACGTATTTCAGTGCCACGTATTACGTATTTCAGTGCCACGTGTTTCAGTGCCACGTATTTCAGTGCCACATATTTTAGTACCACGTATTTCAGTGCCATGTATTTCAGTGCCACGTATTTCAGTGCCACGTATTTCAGTGCCACGTATTTCAGTGCCACGTGTTTCAGTGCCACGTATTTAAGTGCCACGTATCACATATTTCAGTGCCACGTATTTAAGTGCCACGTATTTAAGTGCCACGTATTTCAGTGCCACGTATTTCAGTGCCACGTATTTCAGTGCCACGTATTTAAGTGCCACGTATCACATATTTCAGTGCCACGTATTTCAGTGCCACGTATTTCAGTGCCACGTATTTCAGTGCCACGTATTTCAGTGCCACGTATCACACATTTCAGTGCCACGTATTTCAGTGCCACGTGTTTCAGTGCCACGTATTTAAGTGCCACGTATCACGTATTTCAGTGCCACGTATTTCAGTGCCACGTATTTCAGTGCCACGTATTTCAGTGCCACGTATTTCAGTGCCACGTATCACATATTTCAGTGCCACGTATTTCAGTGCCACGTGTTTCAGTGCCACGTATTTAAGTGCCACGTATCACGTATTTCAGTGCCACGTATTTCAGTGCCACGTATTTCAGTGCCACGTATTTCAGTGCCACGTATTTCAGTGCCACGTATTTCAGTCACGTTTAGGGTTAGGGTTAGGGTTAGGGCTAGGGTTGGAGGTAAAGTTAGGGTTAGGGTTTGGATTACATTTACGTTTGGATTAGGGTTGGGATTAGAATTATGGGTGTGTCAGGGCTAGGGGTGTGGTTAGGGTTACCTTTGGGATTAGGGTTAGGGGTGTGTTTGGGTTAGGGTTTCAGGTAGAATTGGGAAGTTTCCACTGTCCAGGCACATCAGGGGCTCTCCAAGCGCGACATGGCGTCCAATCTCAATTCCAGCCAATTCTGCGTTGAAAAAGTAAAACAGTGCTCCTTCCCTTCCGAGCTCTCCCGTGCGCCCAAAAAGGGGTTTACCCCAACATATGTGTTATCAGCGTACTCGGGACAAATTGAACAACAACTTCTGGGGTCCAAGTTCTCTTGTTATCCTTAGGAAAATAAAAATTTGGGGGGCTAAAAATCATTTTTGTGGGAAAAAAAAGATGTTTTATTTTCACGGCTCTGCGTTATAAACTGTAGTGAAACACTTGGGGGTTCAAAGTTCTCACAACACATCTAGATAAGTTCCTTGGGAGGTCTAGTTTCCAATATGGGGTCACTTGTGGGGGGTTTGTACTGTTTGGGTACATCAGGGGCTCTGCAAATGCAACGTGACGCCTGCAGACCAATCCATTTAAGGCTGCATTCCAAATGGCGCTCCTTCCCTTCCGAGCTCTGTCATGCACCCAAACAGTGGTTCCCCCCCACATATGGGGTATCAGCGTACTCAGGACAAATTGGACAACAACTTTTGGGGTCTAATTTATCCTGTTACCCTTGTGAAAATACAAAACTGGGGGCTAAAAAATCATTTTTGTGAAAAAAAAAAAGAATTTTTATTTTCACGGCTTTGCGCTATAAACTTTAGTGAAACACTTGGGGGTTCAAAGTTCTCAAAACACATCTAGATAAGTTCCTTGGGAGGTCTAGTTTCCAATATGGGGTCACTTGTGGGGGGTTTGTACTGTTTGGATACATCAGGGGCTCTGCAAATGCAACGTGACGGCTGCTGACCAATCCATTTAAGTCTGCATTCCAAATGGCGCTCCTTCCCTTCCGAGCTCTGTCATGCGCCCAAACAGTGGTTCCCCCCCACATATGGGGTATCAGCGTACTCAGGACAAATTGGACAACAACTTTTGGGGTCTAATTTATCCTGTTACCCTTGTGAAAATACAAAACTGGGGGCTAAAAAATCATTTTTGTGAAAAAAAAAAAGAATTTTTATTTTCACGGCTTTGCGCTATAAACTTTAGTGAAACACTTGGGGGTTCAAAGTTCTCAAAACACATCTAGATAAGTTCCTTGGGAGGTCTAGTTTCCAATATGGGGTCACTTGTGGGGGGGTTTGTACTGTTTGGGTACATCAGGGGCTCTGCAAATGCAACGTGACGGCTGCTGACCAATCCATTTAAGTCTGCATTCCAAATGGCGCTCCTTCCCTTCCGAGCTCTGTCATGCGCCCAAACAGTGGTTCCCCCCCACATATGGGGTATCAGCGTACTCAGGACAAATTGGAAAACAAATTTTGGGGTCCAATTTATTCTGTTACCCTTGTAAAAATACAAAGCTGGGTGCTAAAAAATCATTTTTGAGAAAAAAAATAAAAATTATTTTCACGGCTCTGCGTTATAATCTGTAGTGAAACACTTGGGGGTTCAAAGCTCTCAAAACACATCTAGATAAGTTCCTTAGGGGGTCTACTTTCCAAAATGGTGTCACTTGTAGGGAGTTTCAATGTTTAGGCACATCAGGGGCTCTCCAAACGCAACATGGCGTCCCATCTCAATTCCAGTCAATTTTGCATTGAAAAGTCAAATGGCGCTCCTTCCCTTCCAAGCTCTGCCATGCGCCCAAACAATGGTTTACACCCACGTATGGGGTATCAGCGTACTCAGGACAAATTGGCCAACATTTTTTGGGGTCTAATTTCTTCTCTTACCCTTGGGAAAATAAAAAATTGGGGGCGAAAGAATCATTTTTGTGAAAAAATATGATTTTTTATTTTTACGGCTCTGCATTATAAACTTCTGTGAAGCACTTGGTGGGTCAAAGTGCTCACCACACATCTAGATAAGTTCCTTTGGGGGTCTACTTTCCAAAATGGTGTCACTTGTAGGGAGTTTCAATGTTTAGGCACATCAGGGGCTCTCCAAACGCAACATGGCGTCCCATCTCAATTCCAGTCAATTTTGCATTGAAAAGTCAAATGGCGCTCCTTCCCTTCCAAGCTCTGCCATGCGCCCAAACAATGGTTTACACCCACATATGGGGTATCAGCGTACTCAGGACAAATTGGCCAACATTTTTTGGGGTCCAATTTCTTCTCTTACCCTTGGGAAAATAAAAAATTGGGGGCGAAAAGATCATTTTTGTGAAAAAATATGATTTTTTATTTTTACGGCTCTGCATTATAAACTTCTGTGAAGCACTTGGTGGGTCAAAGTGCTCACCACACATCTAGATAAGTTCCTTAGGGGGTCTACTTTCCAAAATGGTGTCACTTGTAGGGAGTTTCAATGTTTAGGCACATCAGGGGCTCTCCAAACGCAACATGGCGTCCCATCTCAATTCCAGTCAATTTTGCATTGAAAAGTCAAATGGCGCTCCTTCCCTTCCAAGCTCTGCCATGCGCCCAAACAATGGTTTACACCCACATATGGGGTATCAGCGTACTCAGGACAAATTGGCCAACATTTTTTGGGGTCCAATTTCTTCTCTTACCCTTGGGAAAATAAAAAATTGGGGGCGAAAAGATCATTTTTGTGAAAAAATATGATTTTTTATTTTTACGGCTCTGCATTATAAACTTCTGTGAAGCACTTGGTGGGTCAAAGTGCTCACCACACATCAAGATAAGTTCCTTAGGGGGTCTACTTTCCAAAATGGTGTCACTTGTAGGGGGTTTCAGTGTTTAGGCACATCAGGGGCTCTCCAAACGCAACATGGCGTCCCATCTCAATTCCAGTCAATTTTGCATTGAAAAGTCAAATGGCGCTCCTTTCCTTCCGAGCTCTGCCATACGCCCAAACAGTGGTTTACCCCCACATATGGGGTATCAGCGTACTCAGGACAAATTGTACAACAACTTTGGGGGTCCATTTTCTCCTGTTACCCTTGGTAAAATAAAACAAATTGGAGCTGAAATAAATTTTGTGTGAAAAAAAGTTAAATGTTCATTTTTATTTAAACATTCCAAAAATTCCTGTGAAACACCTGAAGGGTTAATAAACTTCTTGAATGTGGTTTTGAGCACCTTGAGGGGTGCAGTTTTTAGAATGGTGTCACACTTGAGTATTTTCTATCATATAGACCCCTCAAAATGACTTCAAATGAGATGTGGTCCCTAAAAAAAAAATGGTGTTGTAAAAATGACAAATTGCTGGTCAACTTTTAACCCTTATAACTCCGTCACAAAAAAAAATTTTGGTTCCAAAATTGTACTGATGTAAAGTAGACATGTGGGAAATGTTACTTATTAAGTATTTTGCGTGACATATGTCTGTGATTTAAGGGCATAAAAATTCAAAGTTGGAAAATTGCAAAATTTTCAAAATTTTCGCCAAATTTCCATTTTTTTCACAAATAAACGCAAGTTATATCGAATAAATTTTACCACTAACATGAAGTACAATATGTCACGAGAAAACAATGTCAGAATCGCCAAGATCCGTCAAAGCGTTCCAGAGTTATAGCCTCATAAAGGGACAGTGGTCAGAATTGTAAAAATTGGCCCGGTCATTAACGTGCAAACCACCCTTGGGGGTGAAGGGGTTAATAGCTTAGGAAGGGGCCATGGATATTGCCTCCCCGGCTACAAACACCAGCTCTCAGCCACCTCAAAAATGGCACATCTCTAAGATGCACCAATTCTGGCACTTAGCCCTTCTCTTCCCACTTGCCCTGTAGCGGTGGCAAGTGGGGTAATAGTTGTGGGGTTGACGTCCCCTGTGTAGTGTCCGGTGACATCAAGCCCGGCTTAGTAATGGAGAGGTGTCAATAAGACACCTCTCCATTACTAATCCTATAGTTGTTACATGTTAAATAAAAACACAGCCAGAATAAAGTATTTTAATGAAATAAAACACAACACAGTTTTTCTATTTTATTATTCAGCTAATCCATGCGACGCCCTCGATCTCCTGTAATAAAAATAAAATAATAAACCACTGTTCCAACGTAGTCCTAAATAACGAATGTCCCACGACGACTCCAGCTCTGCTACATCTGGATGCCTGACATCCAGATGTAGCAGATAGGGTTGAGCGAAACGGGTCGTTCATTTTCAAAAGTCGCCGACTTTTGGCAAAGTCGGGTTTCATGAAACCCGATCCGACCCCTATGCGGGGTCGGCCATGCGGTACGCGACTTTCGCGCCAAAGTTGCGTTTCAATGACGCGAAAAGCGCCATTTCTCAGCCAATGAAGGTGAACGCAGAGCGTGGGCAGCGTGATGACATAGGTCCTGGTCCCCACCATCTTAGAGAAGGGCATTGCAGTGATTGGCTTGCTGTCTGCGGCGTCACAGGGGCTATAAAGGGGCGTTCCCGCCGACTGCCATCTCACTGCTGCTGATCTGAGCTTAGGGAGAGGTTGCTGCCGCTTCGTCAGAAGCAGGGATAGCGTTAGGCAGGGTCCATTAACCACCAAACCGCTTGTGCTGTAGCGATTTCCACTGTCCAACACCACCTTCGGTGTGCAGGGACAGTGGAAGCTACATTTTTTTTTTTTTCCTCAGCGCTGTAGCTCATTGGGCTGCCCTAGAAGGCTCCCTGATAGCTGCATTGCTGTGTGTACGCCACTGTGCAAACCAACTGCTTTTTTCAAAGCACAAATCCTCTTGTTCCTTCCTTTCTGCACAGCTATCTTTTTTGTTTGTCCACACTTTTTATTTAATTTGTGCATCAGTCCACTCCTTATTGCTGCCTGCCATACCTGGCTGAGATTACTGCAGGGAGATAGTAATTGTAGGACAGTCCCTGTTTTTTTGTTTTTTTTTTGTGGGAGATTAAGATTGGCATTTCTGCTAGAGTGCCATCCCTGTGTGTGCCATCTCTCACTCAGTGGGCCATAGAAAGCCTATTAATTTTTTTGCTTGATTTGGGTTCTAAAATCTACCTGAAAAAAAATCACTACATCAATCAGTGGGAGAAAAATATTGGCCTCAGGGCTTGTGTGCCACTCCTGACTCCTGTGTGTGCCATCTCTCACTCAGTGGGCCATAGAAAGCCTATTAATTTTTTTGCTTGATTTGGGTTCTAAAATCTACCTGAAAAAAAATCACTACATCAATCAGTGGGAGAAAAATATTGGCCTCAGGGCTTGTGTGCCACTCCTGACTCCTGTGTGTGCCATCTCTCACTCAGTGGGCCATAGAAAGCCTATTAATTTTTTTGCTTGATTTGGGTTCTAAAATCTACCTGAAAAAAAATCACTACATCAATCAGTAGGAGAAAAATATTGGCCTCAGGGCTTGTGTGCCACTCCTGACTCCTGTGTGTGCCATCTCTCACTCAGTGGGCCATAGAGAGCCTATTAATTTTTTTGCTTGATTTGGGTTCTAAAATCTACCTGAAAAAAAATCACTACATCAATCAGTGGGAGAAAAATATTGGCCTCAGGGCTTGTGTGCCACTCCTGACTCCTGTGTGCCATCTCTCACTCAGTGGGCCATAGAAAGCCTTTTTTTTTTTTTATTATTTGGTTTCTAAATTGTCCCTGAAAAAATCATTTTATCTTATTTGGTTTCTAAAGTCTCCCTGAAAAAAAAAAAAAAAAAAATAGGTGGGAGATTAATATTGACATTTGTGCTTGAGTGACAGTCCTGCGTGTGTGGCATCTCTGTGATTTGGTGCCACAGAAAACAGAGTGTGTAACATTGGGCCTGATTTTCCTTGTGGTCTCACCAACCTGTAAAGGGATATTGAAATCATACTGAAGTTATAGCTCACCGTGTAAGTTTTTTGACAGCAACAAATAAAGTTACTTTGGTTAAGTTTTTTAAACAATGAGGAAGTCTTGTGCAAGAGGTCGTGGCCGTGGGCGTTCATTGTCAGCTGGTAATGATGGTAGTGGTAGTGGAGCATCAGGTGGTCATGGGGATAAAAATATTCCACCTAAGTCTGGAGCTGTGGAGCCAGGTTCGTTGTCTGGCTACACAAGGCCTCGAACGCTCTCTTTTCTGGGAGTAGGAAAACCGCTTTTAAAGCCGGAGCAGCAACAGCAAGTTTTGGCTTACCTTGCAGACTCAGCCTCTAGCTCTTTTGCCTCCTCTTCTGAAACTGGTAAATGTAAAAACAGCGCTTCGCTTGTGGATGTTCACGGTCAGGGACAAGTCGCTTCCTTGTCCTCTTCAGCAAAAACAACAACAAGAGAGAAGGATGCAGCAGGCGACACAACGGGTTACTCCATGGAGCTCTTTACACATACCGTCCCTGGCTTACAAAGTGAAACACTTAACAGGCCATGCCCATTACAAGTAGATTCTGACATGGAGTGCACTGATGCACAGCCACAGCCAGAGTACTATGCTGCTCCTTTGACTCAGACCACAACATTGCCCTCTCAGGGTACTGATCCACAATCAGACCCTGATGAGACTATGTTGCCCCGCCACGAACGCTATACCACCGACCGACAGGGTGACACAGACGAAGTTGCACACGAGCTCGAAGAGGAGGTAATAGATGACCCAGTTGTTGACCCCGATTGGCAGCCATTGGGGGAACAGGGTGCAGGCGGCAGTAGTTCAGAAGCGGAGGTGGAGGAGGGGCCGCAGCAGGCATCAACATCGCAACAGGTTCCATCTGCCGGTCCCGTATCTGGGCCAAAACGCGTGTCAAAGCCAAAACCTGTTGGAGGACAGTGTGGCCATCCGGTTAAAGCTCAGTCTGCAATCCCTGAAAAGGGATCCGATGCTAGGAAGAGTGCAGTCTGGCATTTTTTTAAACAACATCCAATTGATCAGCGCAAAGTCATCTGTCAAAAATGTTCAACTAGCTTAAGCAGAGGTCAGAATCTGAAAAGTCTAAATACTAGTTGCATGCATAGACACTTAACCACCATGCATTTTCAAGCCTGGACTAACTACCAAACGTCCCTTAAGGTTGTAGCACCCTCGGCCAATGAAGCTAGTCAGCAACGCAACATCCCTTCCGTCACTGTAAGGCCACCATTTTCCGCACCACCGGCAGTATCTGTGCAGGTTACTTTGCCAGCCAAAAGCAGTCAGGGAATCACCAGTTTTGTAGGAGGAAATATTGCATCTAGGGCACCGGCGGAAACAATACCGTCTCCAACCGTCTCTCAGTCTGCCATGTGCACCGGCACACCCGAAAGTTCCAAGATCTCCAGCTCTCCAGTCCAGCTCACCCTACATGAGACTCTGGTTAGAAAAAGGAAGTACTTATCCTCGCATCCGCATACACAGGGTTTTAACGCCCACATAGCTAGACTAATCTCGTTAGAGATGATGCCCTACCGTTTAGTTGAAAGCGAAGCTTTCAAAGCCCTGATGGAGTACGCTGAACCACGATACGAGCTACCCAGTCGACACTTTTTTTCCAGAAAAGCCATCCCAGCCCTGCACCAGCATGTTAAACAGCGCATCGTCCATGCACTCAGGCAATCTGTGAGTACAAAGGTGCACCTGACTACAGATGCATGGACCAGTAGGCATGGCCAGGGACGTTATGTGTCCATCACGGCACACTGGGTGAATGTGGTGGATGCAGGGTCCACAGGGGACATCAATTTCGGGACAGTTGTGCCTAGCCCACGGTCTAGGAAACAGTTGGCTGTAGGCGTTCGCACCCCCTCCTCCTCCTCCTCGTCCTCCTGCAGAAGCGACAGCTCTTCCACAGACCGCAGTCGGCCAACCACTCCATCGGCAGATGACACTGTTGCACACCAGTTGTCCCATTATGGGCCAGCTACTGGCAAGCGTCAGCAGGCTGTATTGGCTATGAAGTGTTTGGGCGACAACAGACACACCGCGGAAGTTCTGTCCGAGTTCTTGCAACAAGAAACGCAGTCGTGGCTGGGCACAGTAGATCTTGAGGCAGGCAAGGTAGTGAGTGATAACGGAAGGAATTTCATGGCTGCCATCTCCCTTTCCCAACTGAAACACATTCCTTGCCTGGCTCACACCTTAAACCTGGTGGTGCAGTGCTTATTGAAAACTTATCCTGGGTTCTCCGACCTGCTCCTCAAAGTGCGTGGACTTTGCTCACATATCCGACGTTCGCCTGTACACTCCAGCCGTATGCAGACCTATCAGCGGTCTTTGAACCTTCCCCAGCATCGCCTAATCATAGACGTTGCAACAAGGTGGAACTCAACACTGCACATGCTTCAGAGACTGTGCCAACAGAGGCGGGCTGTTATGTTTTTGTGGGAGGATACACATACACGGGCAGGCAGTAGGATGGCAGACATGGAGTTGTCTGGTGTGCAGTGGTCAAAGATACAAGACATGTGTCAAGTCCTTCAGTGTTTTGAGGAATGCACACGGCTGGTTAGTGCAGACAACGCCATAATAAGCATGAGCATCCCCCTAATGTGTCTGCTGATGCAAAGTTTGACGCACATAAAGGATCAGGCGTCTGCACCAGAGGAAGAGGAAAGCCTTGATGACAGTCAGCCATTGTCTGGTCAGGGCAGTGTACAGGACGAGGTAGCGGGCGAAGAGGAGGTGGAGGACGAGGAGGATGATGGGGATGCGTTTATTTTTAATGAGGAAGCTTTCCCGGGGGCACTGGAAATTGGTTGCGTGGCAAGGCCGGGTTCTGGTTTTTTGAGGGACACAAGGGACGTAGATTTGCCTGAAACTGCCCCTCAACCAATCACAACCGGAGATTTGTCAACTGGAACTTTGGCCCACATGGCGGATTATGCCTTACGTATCCTAAAAAGGGACACACGCATTACGAAAATGATGAACGATGAAGATTACTGGTTGGCCTGCCTCCTTGATCCACGCTATAAAGGCAAATTGCAAAATATTATGCCACATGAGAACTTGGAACTAATATTAGCAACCAAACAATCAACTCTTGTTGACCGTTTGCTTCAGGCATTCCCAGCACACAGCGCACGTGATCGTTCTCACACGAGCTCCAGGGGCCAGCAGACTAGGAGTGTTAGGGGTGCACACATCAGAAGTGGCGTTGGACAGAGGGGTTTTCTGACCAGGTTGTGGACTGATTTTGCTATGACCGCAGACAGGACAGGTACTGCTGCATCAATTGAAAGTGACAGGAGACAACATTTGTCCAGTATGGTTACTAACTATTTTTCATCCCTTATCGATGTTCTCCCTCAACCGTCATTCCCATTTGATTACTGGGCATCAAAATTAGACACCTGGCCAGAATTGGCAGAATATGCATTGCAGGAGCTTGCTTGCCCGGCAGCTAGTGTCCTATCAGAAAGAGTATTCAGTGCTGCAGGTTCAATATTAACCGAAAAAAGGACTCGTCTGGCTACCCAAAATGTTGATGATCTAACATTCATTAAAATGAACCACAACTGGATTTCGAAATCTTTTGCCCCACCTTGCCCGGCCGACACCTAGCTTTCCTATGAAAAGCTCTTGCCTGTGGACTACTGTGAATTACTTTTCTAATGTCTAATTTGCTGCAGCTGATTGTCCAGCATACGACATGTTTACACCTCCCTAAATGGCCAAACTCCCCACACGGGGCCGTGGTATCGCGACTTGGCGCAAGCACCCGTGAAACTGCTGTTTGTCTGAAGAGGTGGGTGTGCTCGCTTTTGGTCGACGGCATTGCTACTGGGTCCCTCATATTACAATAAAGTGTCTCTGGCGGTAGTGGTGCGCACCCAACGTCAGACACACTGTTGTAACATGAGGGGCCCTGGGCCTGTACCGCCGGCCACAAGAGAGTTCACCCACCCCCAGGTCAAACATTGCTCTACCACTTCCACAGTTATCTCTCACACTTCCACCAATGTTTAGTCTATGCGCTGACATCCTTCCATACCTGCCACTGACAATACCATTGAATTGTGTTGACATGTAGGATGGTACTTAACATAGTCAGGGGCAGTGTCCTCTATTTACCACAGTAAATACTTTGCGCTAAATTAGTAGGTCTGAAACAACGCAGAGGATCCCACCCCTGAACCTAATGATTGCACCCTTTAGTGTTTTTGTTTTGTTTTAATGCGAGACATTCACATTTATTTGTTGTTTTGGACTACTAACTGGCAGACACTCATTACAATCGGCCTCCGTTGACCAGACCACTGCTGCCCGTGTACCCCTGGAACCAATTATAAAGTGCCTACAGCCAGCCCATTTTATTATGTTAGGCCTTGGAAGCCTGTCTGCGGTCCCTCCTTCCACTAGGCCTCCAATGACCAGACCACTGCTGCCCGTGTCCCCTTGGAACCAATTATAAAGTGCCTACAGCCAGCCCATTTTATTATGTTAGGCCTTGGAAGCCTGTCTGCGGTCCCTCCTTCCACTAGGCCTCCAATGACCAGACCACTGCTGCCCGTGTCCCCCTGGAACCAATTATAAAGTGCCTACAGCCAGCCCATTTTATTATGTTAGGCCTTGGAAGCCTGTCTGCGGTCCCTCCTTCCACTAGGCCTCCACTGACCTGACCACTGCTGCCCGTGTCCCCCTGGAACCAATTATAAAGTGCCTACAGCCAGCCCATTTTATTATGTTAGGCCTTGGAAGCCTGTCTGCGGTCCCTCCTTCCACTAGGCCTCCACTGACCTGACCACTGCTGCCCGTGTACCCCTGGAACCAATTATAAAGTGCCTACAGCCAGCCCATTTTATTATGTTAGGCCTTCAAAGCCTGTCTGCGGTCCCTCCTTCCACTAGGCCTCCAATGACCAGACCACTGCTGCCCGTGTCCCCCTGGAACCAATTATAAAGTGCCTACAGCCAGCCCATTTTATTATGTTAGGCCTTGGAAGCCTGTCTGCGGTCCCTCCTTCCACTAGGCCTCCACTGACCTGACCACTGCTGCCCGTGTACCCCTGGAACCAATTATAAAGTGCCTACAGCCAGCCCATTTTATTATGTTAGGCCTTGGAAGCCTGTCTGCGGTCCCTCCTTCCACTAGGCCTCCACTGACCTGACCACTGCTGCCCGTGTACCCCTGGAACCAATTATAAAGTGCCTACAGCCAGCCCATTTTATTATGTTAGGCCTTGGAAGCCTGTCTGCGGTCCCTCCTTCCACTAGGCCTCCAATGACCAGACCACTGCTGCCCGTGTCCCCCTGGAACCAATTATAAAGTGCCTACAGCCAGCCCATTTTATTATGTTAGGCCTTGGAAGCCTGTCTGCGGTCCCTCCTTCCACTAGGCCTCCACTGACCTGACCACTGCTGCCCGTGTACCCCTGGAACCAATTATAAAGTGCCTACAGCCAGCCCATTTTATTATGTTAGGCCTTGGAAGCCTGTCTGCGGTCCCTCCTTCCACTAGGCCTCCACTGACCTGACCACTGCTGCCCGTGTACCCCTGGAACCTATTTTACAGTGCATAGAGCCTATTTTTTTTATTTTATTTAATATTAATAAAGCCATGATGGACTACGCTGTACCACGCTATGAGCTACCCAGTTGACAATTCTTTTGCGAGAAAAGCCATCCCACCCCTCCACCAGCATGTTAAAGACCACATTGTCCTTTCATTCTGTCAATCTGTGAGTCCAAAGGTACACCTGACAACAGACACATGGAGCGGTAGGCATGGCCACGGAAGGTTACGTGTCCTTTGTGGCGCAATGGGTTAATGTATTGGATGCATGGTCCACACAGGGGACAGCCTGGTAAGTCTGTCTGCAGTCCCTAATTCAAGTTGTCCTCAAATGAATAAATCTGAGCTTCCACCTTCTGGCTCTCATTAAGTGCTGTTTTTTAAAAGATTGGTGGTTCCGGCCTACTAACGGTGTCTGCCCCTGCCTGGTGTTGTCCTCAACTGAATAAAGCTGAGCTTCTACCTTCTGGCTCTCATTAAGTGCTGTTTTTTAAAAGATTGTTGGTTCCGGCCTACTAACGGTGTCTGCCCCTGCCTGGTGTTGTCCTCAACTGAATAAAGCTGAGCTTCTACCTTCTGGCTCTCATTAAGTGCTGTTTTTTTAAAAGATTGGTGGTTCCGGCCTACTAACGGTGTCTGCCCCTGCCTGGTGTTGTCCTCAACTGAATAAAGCTGAGCTTCTACCTTCTGGCTCTCATTAAGTGCTGTTTTTTAAAAGATTGGTGGTTCCGGCCTACTAACGGTGTCTGCCCCTCCCTGGTGTTGTCCTCAACTGAACAAAGCTGAGCTTCTACCTTCTGGCTCTCATTAAGTGCTGTTTTTTAAAAAATTGGTGGTTCCGGCCTACTAACGGTGTCTGCCCCTCCCTGGTGTTGTCCTCAACTGAATAAAGCTGAGCTTCTACCTTCTGGCTTTTGGCCTACAGTAGCAAATATTAAACTGCATTTGGCCTATTAGTGTGTTTGGGCCCTTATAACAGTGTCTGCTGCTCCTGGGTTTGCTACTCCACTCAACAAAGCAATGCCGCCTGTTTAGTCCTGTTACCAATTTTGAACTGCATTTAGCCTACTTTATTCTTTGGCCCTATATCTGTTTCCTCCTCATCCTGCCCATTCCCCAGCCACTGCTAGATGAGTCTGCTGGTACATTGACCTAGACCACTACATTCCCCTTGCACTCTACACAGCCAGAATCTGACCCTGCTGAAAGTAAGGTTCCCCTTCCCGCATGTTATACCACCTTACACAGGGACAAAGAGGAAGGTGCAGATGAAAGTGCTGGTTCCTTCATCAGGTGGGGGGGGCATACTCATTGGCGATGTCACTGGCACAGGGCCCCTCAGAGTACGCAAAAGTGTCGCTGCTGGTGGGAGGCGCCCCCGCCGTGCAAACACACCACTGTACTTTGAGGGGCCCTGTGCCAGTGCCAATGCCAACGAGGGGGCCTCCCTGCTTGCTTAGGATCACAGCACTTGCAAACTTGACATACTTACTTCTCACTGCTCCACCGCCGTGACGTAGTCCACATTTCCTGGGCCCACTAAAAGCTTGAACCAGCCCTACCCTCCACAACTTTTGCAAAATGACCCCCAAGTTCCAATGCCCAACTATTATTATAAAGTTAATTAAGATTGACAAGCTTCAGAAACAAGAGTGGATGTTTTTGGCATTAAAATGGGCATTGTAGGTGTTTTCCTGGCCTCCACTCACTGCAGACTATGCTTCCCCATTGACTTGCATTGGGTTTCGTGTTTCGGTCGATCCCCGACTTTTAGCGATAATCGGCCGACTGCACTCGACTCGACTCTGGACAAAGTCGGGTTTCACAAAACCCGACTCGACCTTAAAAAAATGAAAGTCGCTCAACCCTAGTAGCAGACCTTGTAGATGACTACCGGAGATAACTTGGTCTCTGGCGGTCACCTGCACTGCAGTTCGCAGGATCAGCTGACCGTGAGAAATTGCTGAGTGACCAGAGATAACCACGATGGTCACGTGCACGGGCAGTTCTCGCGGTGAGCTCAGTCATCGCGAGAACTGCAGTGGACGCAGACTTCTGGCGGTCACAAGGTAAGACCTTATTTAAATGAGTACGCATGCATTGTAAGCTGTGTTTCTGCAGTTATTACGCATGTGACTAATAATTAGATGTGGTTTTACTGTATCTAATGATAGTCAATGGGAAATTTACGCTGCAGGGATGGAGCCTCTCCGCATCGTAAATATACATGCAGCTGTCTATAAAGACACTCCGCATGTCCGGTTATGCAGGTCTGCTGCCTGCATATCTGAATGCATAGTGGAGATGGGATTTCATGAAATTCCATCCACTATGCTGTAACATCTGGACGCTGCGTGTTTGACAATGCGGCTGTACGCAGCGTCAAACTCGCAGCTAGTGTTGAGCATTCCGATACTGCAAATATCGGGTATCGGCCGATATTTCCTGTATCGGAATTCCGATACCGAGTTCCGATATTTTTGCGATATCGGAATCGGAAGTTTGCGGTGCGTATGGTTCCCAGGGTCTGGAGGAGAGGAGACTCTCCTTCAGGCCCTGGGATCCATATTCATGTAAAAAATAAATAATAAAAATAAAAAATATGGATATTCTCACCCCTCCGGCGGACCCTGGCTCTTAGCGGTGCCTCCGTTCCTAAGAATGCAGTGAGTGTAGGACCTGCGATGACGTCGCGGCTTGTGATTGGTCGCGTGTGCGGTCACATGAGCGGTCACGCGACCAATCACAAGACCGCGACATCATCGCAGGTCCTTCACTCCCTGCATTCTTAGGAACGGAGGCAGACGCTTGGACCGGTGAGAGCCGGGGCCGTCGGAGGGGTGAGTATATCAATATTTTTTTTTTTTATTCTTTATTTTATACATGAATATGGATCCCCGGGCCTGAAGGAGAGTTTCCTCTCCTTCAGACCCTGGGAACCATTCCGATATTTTGTGTCCCATTGATATGCATTGGTATCGGGTATCGGTATCGGCGATATCCGATATTTTTTGGATATCGGCCGATCCAATCCGATACCGATACCTTTGCATATCGGAAGGTATCGCTCAACACTACTCACAGCATTTACTGACCGTGGAAACATACCCTAAGAAGAAGTTCAGTTCTACTGTCCTTTGTTAGTTACTTGTCTCACACTGGTAACTCCCCCTTTAATAAACATAAGCTCTGGAGGCAGATTCTCATGCAGATCAGTGTCCGCCACATAGTCCAGGGTCCAAGGTATTATTTTATTCAGCTTCCTATGACCAACATGGCCATGCAGCTTTCTTAAGAGGGTTGATCCTTCTAACAAATTCTCTAAGTCACTTATGATAAGTGAATATACAGATGAAACAGCAGGGCCTTGCAGCTGCTACTTTCTTAGGTAACACATTTCCTGTCTGCTTTATTACAAGAGTGTTTGTGTCGCCTCATCAGTCCTGTGAGCTCATCATAAATCAAGTCAGTAGGAGCCCAGCGGCTACTGACCTTATATGTCACTGATTTGATTTATGATGGTCTCAGAGGACTGGTGACGCAGCAGAAGCACTCCTGTGATAAAACAGTCACGTAAATATGTTACATCACACAGCCATTTTTGTTTTGTCTGTATACTCACTTACCATAAGTGACTTATGAATTTCATGACAAGACTACATTATCACCACATAGTGACCAAATAATACCAAATACAAGGGACAAGTACCACCACACCATGACCAGAACACATATCACCACCACATAGTTTCTGAATAATGCCACATATAAGGAACAAATACGGGCACACCATGGCCAGACCATATATTACAACAACATAGTGACCGAATACTACAATACTGATCTTTAATTTAAAAAAAATGCTAATTTTACTATAAATGTCATTATACACAGGAGCTCTGTATATAGTACACAGTGTATAGTGTCAGTGTACACGTAATACAGTGATTACTGGTGACCTTATACACAGAAGCTCTGTATATAGTGTCGGTGTACAGGTAATATACAGTGATCACCAGTGACATTATACACAGGAGCTCTGTATATGGTGTCATTGCACAGATAATCCAGTGATCACCGGTGACATTATACACAGGACCTCTGTATATAGTATACAGTGTATAGTGTCAGTGTTAAAGGTAACACACTGACTCACCGGTGACTGCTCTAGTTGAAGTCCTTCATCTTCGCTTTTTATCTTCATCCAGTGCAAACTGCCATCACTTCATCCAGCCAGGACTTATCTCTGCAGAAAATAAGTTATCTAGAGCACATTCCCCAACCTCTACACTACTCCAGATGAAGAAAAAAAGCGACCGTCTCACCCCGCACAGTAACAGGACCTCTCCTCCCCCACACTGAAAACAGTATCCTCAAAAATAATGTCCTTCAATTAGCCCCTACAGTAATAATATCCCATATTCTGGACCCAACGTGTCCTCCCATTCTGCCTCATGTCTCTCCATATTGCCCCATAGTCATCCATAATAGTATAATGCACCCCCATAGTCATACATAAAGTATAATGCACCCCCCATAGTAGTATAATGCACTCCATAGTCATATATATTATAATGCACCCCATTGCAGTATAATGAAGCCCCATAGCAGTATAATGCACCTCCATAGCAGTATAATGCACCCCCATAGCAGTATAATCCACCCCCATAGCAGTAGAATGCACCCCAAAGTAGTATAATGCAGCCCCATAGTAGTATAATCCACCCCATATCATTACAGTATAATGCCCCCCACAGCAGTATAATGCTCCCCCATAGCAGTATAATGCATCTCCATAGCTGTATAATGCACCCCATAGTAGCATAATGTACCCCCATAGCAGCATAATGCACCCCATAGTAGTATAATGCAGCCCCATATCAGTATAAGGCAGCCTCATAGTAGTATAATGCACCCCCATAGCAGTATAAAGCACCCCCACATAGCAGTATAATGCAGCCCTATAGGAGTATAATGCACCCCCATAGTATATTGCAGCCCCATAGTAGTATAATGCACCCCCATAGTAGTATAATACACCCCATAGCAGTATAAGGCACCCCCACATAGCAGAATAATGCAACCCTATAGCAGTATAATGCACCCCCATAGTATATTGCAGCCCCATAGTAATAGTAGTATAATGCACTCCCATAGTAGTATAAGTACCGTATTTTTCGCTTCATAAGACACACCCCAAATTTAGAGGAGAAAAATAGGAAAAAAAACTTTTTTAAATAAAATGGTGGAGCTTCTTATAATCCAAGCGTCTTGTTGCTTACCGGGAGTGGTTGCGGTGAAGCGGGGTCCCAGGGTCGCTGCTGGAGGAGGCAAGAGTGGAGCATTGCTGCAGGCCACAGGCTGGAATGAGGGGGTGTTCAGATGTGCGGTGCGGCGCACTGCTGCGGGTGCTTGGTCCTGTGGGTGTTCGGTGCTGCCGGTGTTGTGGGTGTTTGGTACTGTGGGGGCTCTGTCGACATCTTGTGAAAGCCCAGAGCCCCCGCAGTCACATGGTTTCCTGTGCGGTGGACTGGACTCCGGGAAAATGGCTGCTGTCGGGGTCGGCGCATGCACAGATGGAAATCTCGGCAGCAAGATCTCGGGAGATGAGATCTGAGCGCTGAGACCTCATCTCCCGAGATCTCCATCTGTGCATGCGCCGCCCCCGGCCGGCAGCCATTTTCCCAGAGTCCAGTCCACCGCATAGGAAACCATGTGACTGCAGGGGCTCTGGGCTTTCACAAGATGTCGGCAGAGCCCCGGCAGCACCTAACACCTGCAGCGGCGCGCCGCACCGTACATCCGAACACCCCTTCATCTCAGCCTGCGGCCGGTAAGGTATATCCGCATGATAAGACGCACCCTAGTTTTCCCCCAAAATTTGGGGGGAAAAAGGTGCCTCTTACAATCGAAAAATATGGTATATAGTTCGGCTTTATGACAAAAAAAAAAAGAAAAAGTTTCTCCTTACCTGGCCAAGGTCCAGCAGTGTCCTCTGCTAGGATTCATCTATGACGCGTACCATTGTTCTGGCGAATGACAGTAACATCATATGTCGCTGACGTCAGCTGCCGACCTGTGATTGGCTGGCGGCTGCTAACTGTTGCCGCGCTGGAGGAATCTCCCACAGGGCAACAGATTTTAACTGAACGTGCGTCTGAGGACGCACAATCAGTTACTGAAGAGGCAGGAACCTGCAGCTGTGGGCCCCCTTTGCTAGCCATGCCCCATATGCCAGTATGGGCAGTATTACTATGATGGTGGCCCTGACTAGTGATGAGTGCCAGTGCTCGTTACTCAAGTTTGCCTTGGGAGCTTGGGTATGCACCAAGTATGACGGGTGCTCGAGAGACATGTTTGAGTTCCCCCGGCTGCATGTTTCACGGCTGTTAGACCGCCGTGGGGACTCAAAGGGTATGTTTCCATGTTCAGGAAACGCTGCGTGTTTGACGCTGCGTAGAGCCGCAGCGTCAAACACGCAGCATCCAGATGTTACAGCATAGTGGAGGGGATTTTATGAAATCCCGTCTCCACTATGCATTAAAAGACGCATGCGGCAGACCCGCGGAAACGGACATGCAGCGCGTCTTTTCAGAATGCAGCATGTCCTTACATGCTCAAACAATACATGAACAACGCAGGTGACCTGCCGGTGACCTCAGGTGCAGATTTGGTGCAGATTTTAGGCTGGTTTCACATTTGCGTTTTTTGCCGCTGCGTTTAAGCACAAAAAAACGCATGCGTTTTTTTTCCTATATTTAACATTAAAAACGCATGCATTTTTTTGTATGCGTTTTGCCGCGTTTGACGACGCATGCGTCTTTTCTATGCTTGCGTTTGGTTGCAGAAATGCAACATGTAGTAATTTCTAGAGACGTTTTTTTGCGGCAAAAAAACTTATTGCTGTCTATGTAAACGCATGCGTTTTTAAGCACATGCGTTTGGTTGCGTTTTAAACGCATGCGTTTCAATAGAAAAAAAACAAGAATACACACTGATAAGCCACCCCCAACCATCAAGGTGATAAAGGGATCCAAACCCTAAACCTAACCCTACCCCTAACCCTGATAAGCCACCCCCCACCATCAAGGTGATAAAGGGATCCAAACCCTAACCCTACCCCTAACCCTACCCCTAACCCTAACCCTGATAAGCCACCCCCCACCATCAAGGTGATAAAGGGATCCAAACCCTAACCCTAACCCTACCCCTAACCCTGATAAGCCACCCCCCACCATCAAGGTGATAAAGGGATCCAAACCCTACCCCTAACCCTACCCTTAACCCTAACCCTGATAAGCCACCCCCCACCATCAAGGTGATAAAGGGATCCAAACCCTAACCCTAACCCTAACCCTGATAAGCCACCCCCAACCATCAAGGTGATAAAGGGATCCAAACCCTAACCCTACCCCTAACCCTAATAAGCCACCCCCCACCATCAAGGTGATAAAGGGATCCAAACCCTAACCCTACCCCTACCCCTAACCCTGATAAGCCACCCCCAACCATCAAGGTGATAAAGGGATCCTAACCCTAACCCTAACCCTGATAAGCCACCCCCCACCATCAAGGTGATAAAGGGATCCAAACCCTAACCCTACCCCTAACCCTAGCTATTTCTATTTATAGTGGGTTTTCTAGATGATTTTGATGATTGGCAGCTGTCACACACTTCTCAGCATGCGTTTCAAAAACGCAAACGCAGGAAAAAACGCATGTAAACGCGTCAAAACGCCGCGTTTTTTTTTTACCGCATGAGAAAACGCATGCGTCTAAAAATGCAGCGTTTGCACGCGTTTACATGCGTTTTTTTCACCACCTGCGTTTGCGTTTTAAACGCTGCGTTTTTAAACGCAAATGTGAAACTAGCCTTACCTGTGTAAAATCCTGACCAAATCCTGATGCAATCCTGAACGTGGACACATACCCAAACATGTTTCTCGAGCACTCGTCATACTTGGTGCATACCCAAGCTCCCAAGGCAAACTCAAGTAACAAGCATTGGCGCACATCACAATTGGTTAAACAACATCAAAACTGTTATTACAGGAGTCATCTCTAGTCCTCACTTCTTGTGCTACTGCTTTTTGATGCATATGGGCATTTATGTTTTATCTAATATATAAAGCTGAATGTGTGTGTGTGTGTATGTATGTATGTATGTATGTATGTCCGGGATTGGCATCTGAACCGTAGCAGCTACAGCCACAAAATTTTGCACAGTCACACGTCTGGACCCCGAGAGCGTCATAGGCTATGTTGTGAGGTGAAATTTTAACCCCGCGCTTTCCAATTCACCAAACAATTTTGCCCCTATCTACATAATGGGGAAAAAGTGAAAGGAAAAGTGTTGGAGGCGTCGCAGCTACAGGCACAAAATTTTGCACAGTCACACGTCTGGACCCTGAGAGCGTCAAAGCTATATTGTGAGGTGAAATTTTAACCCCGCGCTTTCCAAGTCACCAAACAATTTTGCCCCTATCTACATAATGGGGAAAAAATGAAAGGAAAAGTGTTGGAGGCAAATTAACAGCTGCCAGATGTGAACAAGGGGGACTTAAAGAATGACAGCGATGGCACCAAAGAGTATATACTGTACAGTTGCTAAGGTGGGGCCCCAACATGGGATAATCACACCACCACGGGGATATGAACACACACACAAAATGCGCCACACACTACCACGTGCTCGAACACATATACCACCCTCAGTGCACATTTCACCACACATACACCAACCTCGCCACATAAAAGTAGAAACACAAAAGTCGCCGCTCAAAACTCGCCACGCGCAAAACTCTCCACATGCAAAACTCGCCACACGTGCAAAACTCGCCACACGCAAAACTTGCACACGCAGAAAAATTGCCACACGCAGAAAAATTGCCACATGCACAAAAGTTGCAACACATGCAAAAGTTGCCTCACACAAAACTTGCACATACTCAAAAGGCACCACACATAAAACTCGCCACGCGCAAAACTCGCCATGCGCAAAACTTGCTGCACACAACTTGCTACACTAACCTGTCACATGCAACTCGACACACAAAAAGTTGCTACACGCATGTCGCCACACAAAACTCATCTCACAAAAGTCCCTACATGCATGTCGCCACACGCAACTCAACACACACAACTTGACACACGAAACTCGCCCTAAAACACACACAAGTCTGGTATCCTTCAAAAATAAAAATCTGATTAATAAGCAGACAAACTACAAGAGCAACAAATGTACCATATAGGAATCCGGCAGCTGTCAGTCACATGACCAGTCTATTATGTGTATGTGTGAGCTAATATATACTGCCAGGGGGTGGGCTTACTGTTGGCTGGGGATTTATCAGGCTGCCATTTTAGCTTACAAATACTGAGGTAAAAATACTGACCAAATAACGTGTGAACGAGGGCTAATACAGGAGGAGATGGCATACAGCTATATACTATATACAGGAGATGACACACAGGTATATACTATTTACAGGGGAGATGACACACAGGTATATACTATATACAGGAGGAGATGACACACAGATATATACTATATACAGGAGAGATGACACACAGGTATATACTATATAGAGGAGGAGATGACATACAGGTACATACTACATACAGGAGGAGATGACATACAGGTATATACTATATACAGGAGGAGATGACACACAGGTATATACTATATACAGGAGCAGATTACCTACAGGTATATAGTATATACAGGAGGAGATGACACAGGTATATGCTATGTATAGGAGGAGATGACATACAGGTATATACTATATACAGGAGATGACACACAGATATATACTATATATAGGTGAGATGACACACAGGTATATACTATATACAGGAGATTACATACAGGTATATCTAATATATAAAGCTGAATGTGTGTATGTATGTATGTGTGTATGTCCGGGATTGGCATCTGTACCGTCGCAGCTACAGCCACAAAATTTTGCACAGTCACACGTCTGGACCCCGAGAGCATCATAGGCTATGTTGTGAGGTGAAATTTTAACCCCGCGCGTTCCAATTCACCAAACAATTTTGCTCCTATCTACATAATGGGGAAAAAGTGAAGGGAAAAGTGTTGGAGGAAAATTGACAGCTGCCAGATGTGAACAATGAGGACTTAAAGAATGAGAGCGATGGCGACAAAGAGTATATACCGTACAGTTGCTAAGGTGGGGCCCCGACATGGGATACTCACCACACACGGGGATATGAACACAAACACAAAATGCGCCACACACTACCACGTGCTTGAACACATATACCACCCTCAGCACACATTTCACCACACACACACACCAACCTCGCCACATAAAAGTCGAAACACAAAAGTCACCACTCAAAACTCGCTACATGCAAAACTCGCCATATGCAAAACTAGGCTCACGCAAAACTCGCCACACGTGCAAAACTCACCTCATGGAAAACTCACCTCATGCAAAACTTGCACACACAGAAAAATTGCCACATGTACAAAAGTTGCACCACATGCAAAAGTTGCCTCACACAAAACTTGCACATACTCAAAATGCACCACACATAAAACTCGCCACGCGCAAAACTCGCCATGCACAAATCTTGCTGCACACAACTTGCTACACTAACCTGTCACATGCAACTCAACACACAAAATGTTGCTACACGCATGTCGCCACACAAAACTCATCTCACAAAAGTCGCTACATGCATGTCGCCACACGCAACTCAACACACACAACTTGACACATAAAACTCGCCCTAAAACACACACAAGTCTGGTATTGTCCTTCAAAAATAAAAATCTGATTAATAAGCAAACTACAAGAGCAACAAATGTACCATATAGGAAATACGGCAGCTGTCAGTCACATGACCTGTCTATTATGTGTATGTGTGAGCTAATATATACTGCCAGGGGGGAGGGCTTCCTGTTGGCTGGGGATTTATCAGGCTGCCAATAGCAACCAATCACAGCTCAGCTTCTATTTTGCTACAGTTAATTAACCTGAGCTCTGATTGGTTAATATAGGCAACAAAGACATTCTCAGTATAACAAAGCTAATATATGTTGTGAAATGCTTCTATTTGCTTAGTTTTTGCCTTTTAATAATTACATTTCTATCTATTTGTTTTGTGGTTTTTGTGTGCAGAATAAATTTTTGTTAACACATTCTATTTTGCTAACAGCAGTCATTAACCCGGGCGAAGCCGGGTAGTACAGCTAGTTATACATATATATATATATATATATATATATATATATATATATATATATATATATATATATATATATATATATACAGTATATATATATATATATATATATATATATATATATATATATATATATATATATAAATGTACACACAGGGGTCTGCTGTATTGTACTCTAGGGGTCAACCAGCTTTATTATGACTTTCTTTATATTTTATATATAGATCTTTCTATTTATTGTGGTATTAGTCAGGGTCCATACGCCCCACTTTTTGTTCTCCATTTGTATCACGTATATTTTTGGGGCCTTATTATTATTAATTTATATAGCACCATTAATTCTATTGTGCTGTACATGAGAAAAGGTGTTACGTACAGGGTTATAGATATCATTAACAGTAAACAAATTTACAATGACAGACTGGTGCAGAAGGGAGAGGACCCTGTCCTTGCAGACTTACATTCTACAAGATAATGGGGAAGAGACAGGCCGGGGTGCGGCAGCTCTGCCGGTGGTGAGGCGGCAGCTCTGGCGGTTGGTGACGCGGCAGCTCTGGCGGTTAGTGACGCAGCAGCTCTGGCGGTTGGTGACGCAGCAGCTCTGGCGGTTGGTGACGCGGCAGAATGGTTATTGCAGGCTGTAGGCTTTCCTGAAGAGATGGGTTTTCAGGTTTCGTCTGAAGGATCCGAGGGTGGTGGATAATCGGACGTGTTGAGGCGTGGAGTTCCAGAGGATGGGGGATATTCGGGAGAAATCTTGGAGGCGGTTGAGGAACAAATAAGTGTGGAGGAGAGAAGGAGGTCTTGGGAGGATCAAAGATTACGTGAGGGAAGATATTGGGAGACTAGTTCAGAGATATAGGGAGGGGACAGGTTGTGGATGGCTTTGTAGGTCAGTGTTAGTAGTTTGAACTGGATTCGTTGGGGAATTGGGAGCCAGTGGAGGGATTTGCAGAGGGGAGAAGCAGGGGAGTAGCGAGGAAAGAGGTGGATTAGCCGGGCAGCAGAGTTGAGGACAGACTGGAGCAGTGCAAGAGTTAGCAGGGGAGGCCACAGAGGAGGGTGTTGCAGTAATCGAGGCGGGAGATGATGAGGGCATGCACAAGAGTTTTAGTAGATTGTGGGCTGAGGAAGGGACGGATTCTGGTAATATTTTTGAGTTGGAGGTGACAGGAGGTAGCAATAGTTTGGACGTGCGGCTTCAAGGACAGGGCACCGTCGAGAGTTACCCCGAGGCAGCATATTTCAGGTGCAGGAGAGAGTGTGATGCCGTTTACCATAATAGATAGATCAGGTAGGGGGGATACGCGAGATGGGGGAAAGATGATGAGTTCGGCTTTGTCTACATTGAGTTTTAGGAAGCGAGAGTTGAAGAAGGAAGATATGGCTGATAGACACTCCAGCAGAGAGGTGACATCTGGGCCAGAGAGGTAGATCTGAGTGTCGTCCGCATACAGGTGGTACTGGAAGCCATGTGACTTTATGACTTGTCCTAGGCCAAGGGTATAGATGGAAAAAAAGTAGGGGCCCTAGGACAGAGCCTTGAGGGACTCAAGCAGAGAGAGGGCGGGATGAGGAGGTAGTGCGGGAGTGGGAAACGCTAAATGTGCGGTTGGAAAGGTATGAAGCAATCCAGGACAGGGCAAGGCCTTTGATGCCAAGGGACGAAAGAATCTGTAGCAGTAGGCAGTGGTTGACTGTGTCAAAAGCAGAGGACAGGTCGAGAAGGAGGAGGATGGAGAACTGTCTGTTAGCTTTGGCTGTAAGTCATTAGTAATTTTGGTCAGAGCAGTTTAGGTGGAGTGGTGGGGGCGGAAGCCAGATTGGAGGCCGTCAAGAAGAGAGTTAGATGAGAGGTGGGAGGAAAGTTGAGCATGGCCATGCTACTCAAGGAGTTTGGAAGCAAATGGGAGCAGTGATATGTGGCAATAGCTGAGCATAGCAGTTGGGTCAAGGTTAGCTTTTTTGAGGATGAAGAGATGGGTTAGGGCTGGAATGAGCATGTTAGTGAGGTTGGGGAGCAGGTGGGAAGGCATGGGGTCAAGTGCACAGGTGGTGAGGTGTGATTTGGAAGGAGGTAAGTTCTCCTTCAGTGATGTTGGAGAGGGAAGTTATTAGGGAAGGGCAGAGGTCTGGTATATGGAGTGGTTGGGGTGTTGGAACAGAAAGGCCATGTTCACACTTTGCGGGTTTTACCGTGGATCCGCAGCTTTTTTGCAGCTGCGGGTCCGCAGCAGTTTCCATTGCGTTTACATTTACATGTAAACCCTATGGAAACCGCAATCCGCTGTGCACATGCTGGGGGAAAAACCGCGCAGAAACGCAGCGGTTTACATTCCGCAGCATGTCACTTCTTTGTGCAGAATCGCTGCGATTCTGCACCCATAGGAATGCATTGATACGCTTACTTCCCACATGGGGCTGTGCCTACGATGCGGGAAGTAAGCGGATAATGTGCAGATGGTACCCGGGGTGGAGGAGAGGAGACTCTCCTCCAGGCCCTGGGAACCATATTAGTGTAAAAAAAAAAGAATTAAAATAAAAAATAATGATATACTCACCTCTCAGCGCTGCACGCGGCCGTCCGGTCTGGGTTGCTGTGCGAGCAGGGCCTGAGATGACGTCGCGGTCACATGACCGTGACGTCACGAAGGTCCTTCTCGCACAGCATCTTTGGAACCGGACCGCCGCGTGCAGCGCCGAGGCGATCGAGACGTCAGAGGGTGAGTATAAACCATGTTTTATTATTTTTAACATTACTATTGATGCTGCATATTGCTGCATATGCAGCATCAATAGTATAGGAGTAAAACCCGCAGCGGAAACCGCAAAACCGCGATAAATCTGCAGGGATAACCGCAGCGGTTTTGCCCTGCAATTTTATCAATTCCGCTGCGGGAGAACCCGCAGAGGACGCCGCAAAGTGTGCACATAGCCTAGGGCTATGTGCACACATTGCAGATTTGCCTGCGGATTTTTCTGCACTAAATCCGCAGCTCTTGGCAGAAAACGCAGGTGCGTTTTTGGTGCGTTTTTAGTGCGGTTTTCAGTGCGGTTTTCTCTGCAGATTGTCTGCGTTTTTTACATAAATAAAGCTTTTGAAACTTGACAAACTTCAGTAACAAAAAAAAAAAAAAATGATGTAATTTCCTTGTCCAACCCCTTTTTCTTTCATCCTCCATTTTGTGAAAACATCAAAATGAGTGGAAGCAACCACAGCATGCCGCAGATACAGCTCCGCAGGCCACACTGTATACTTATTCTGGGGTTGCTGCTGCAAATATTGAATAATCATAGACAGCAGGTAAGCTAAAGCGCATTTTTTTTTTGTAGCGCTAAACTTATTCCGCAGTGCTTTACCCACATCTCTTTCTTTTGTTTTTTATTTTTCACACTGTTCTGTTCTACAAAATATATATATTTGTTTTTATTTTAGAGGCAGCAGTAGCAGGAGAGAAGACATTTACGGAAAAGACTCTGGGTGCACCCGCTTGTCACCGAACGTGCATAAAAGGGCCACTTTTATGTCCTGTAAAGGACATGATTTGAGGAAGTAAGTTGAAATACATGAGAAGACAAATTATGTTTTTCCACAAATGTTATGATATGTTACGTAACCATTTGTTTTCTTTTTACATTTTCAGAAACCCTAAAAAGTTCATATCATTCTGCCGTCTACCCATCCCGGCGTTCGACCGACTTCTGGCAATAGTTTCCCCCATCTCACATGACACTTTTATGAGGAAGGCCATCTCTGCTGAGGAAAGGCTGCTCATCACCTTGCGGTAAGTAACTAATTTTTGGGTTGAATGTCATTAGGGCTCTTTCACATGTCAGTGTGTCCGGTATGTGCGATGAAAGTTTTCACATGTCCCGGAGATACTGACAAACTTAGACACAGTCATCTATGGACATGTCAGCGCGTTTTCGTCTGCCGTATGACTGCGGGCAAAACATGCTGACATGCCCTTTTTTTCCATTTGCATGTTCAACAAAGTGTCCCGCACACGTGCACATGGAGAACACACATTGATGTCCTCTCTGTGACACGCATTGCACTGTTGAAGTGCTACAGGAAGCGCTGTTCCCTGGCGGCAGGTGATGAAGATGCTGTCAGCATTCTTCCCTGCTCTGCATGATTTCAGCGCCATCAGGGAAGAATGGGATTTGTCTTCATCACCTGCCATCGCTAACTCCGCTTACTGTATTGCTTTGATCCCTGCTAGCCATTCGTGTGGGAAGGATTCAGCACATGGGCCGCACACACACATGGACATGGATATCTCTGGTACTGTGTTTTACGGTACCGGATATATCATGTTTAAAACACACCAGCAAACTGTAACCATTTTTGCTTGCTAGCACATGTGCCCACTGTATTTTACGCCTTATCTACAGCATTCTATAATTAAGGCCCTGGGTCAGTGGAGATAGATCATACCCGTGTGTGGGGTGCTATCGTGTAATCTTATCCCATCTTGCTGTGTCCAGGTCGTGCGCCTCCCTTCTTGCGATCCCACTCTTCTGCGCAGACGTACTTTATTGTCCTGATGAGGATAGAGCTAAGTGCGCAGATGAGCATGCGCTGGGCCTCTCTCCTTTCCTTGCCTTCGCTCACTGCAGGACTTACTTCTGCCCTCAACAGGCCGGATTAGTGCGTTGAAGCAAGCAGGAGGGCGGCGTCGTTGGCTAAACATTGGAGTGGCTGGACACGGACCTGCAAGTCCCTTCTGATGTGACTGGCGGTTTATTTATTGATACCCTTTGTGTTGTGCCGGGTTGCTATGGGCAACCTAAGGGTACTGTCACACAGTGCCATTTTAATCGCTACGACGGTACGATTCGTGACGTTCTAGCAATATCCATACAATATCGCAGTGTCTGACACGCAGCAGCGATCAGGGACCCTGCTGAGAATCGTACGTCGTAGCAGATCGTATGGAACTTTCTTTCGTCGCTTGATCACCCGCTGACATCGCTGGATCGTTGTGTGTGACAGCGATCCAGCGATGTGTTCGCTTGTAACCAGGGTAAACATCGGGTAACTAAGCGCAGGGCCGCGCTTAGTAACCCGGTGTTTACCCTGGTTACCAGCGTAAACGTAAAAAAAACAAACAGTACATACTCACATTCCGGTGTCTGTCCTCCGGCGTCTCAGCTTCTCTGCACTGTGAGCGCCTGCCAGCCGGAAAGCGAGCACAGCGGTGACGTCACCGCTGTGCTTTCCGGCTATGGCGCTTACACAGTGGAGAGAAGCAGAACGCCGTGGGACAGACACCGGAATGTAAGTATGTACTGTTTGCTTTTTTTACGTTTACGCTGGTAACCAGGGTAAACATCGGGTTACTAAGCGCGGCCCTGCGCTTAGTAACCCGATGTTTACCCTGGTTACCCGGGGACTTCGGCATCGCTCCAGCGCCGTGATTGCACAGTGTGACAGCAGTCTACGACGCTGGAGCGATAATCATACGATGCTGCGACGTCACGGATCGTGCCGTCGTAGCGATCAAACTTGCACTGTGTGACAGTACCTTTATAGAATGCTTTATATAAAGCATGAAAGGTGCTGGACACATATTATAGCGCCCATAACTGCTGACATGTTTACTTAATTTTTTGTGTGACATTTCTAATATTCATTTTTGTTTCTTTGCAGATTTTTGGCCACAGGAGAGAGCTATACATCCCTGCACCTCCAATTTAGGGTTGGTAAATCCACCATCTCTAAAATTGTGAGGTGCACATGTACCGTCATCTGGCAGAAGTTGCAGCCCATCATGATGCCTTCCCCAACCGAGGAGACTTGGCTGCAGGTTGCAGCAGGCTTTCAGTCTGTGGCCAATTTCCCAAACTGCATAGGTGCAGTCGATGGTAAACATGTAAGGGTTCAGCAGCCACCACGATCAGGATCACGCTTCTTTAATTATAAGAAGTATTTTTCTGTGGTCCTGATGGCGGTGGCTGATGCCCATTACAAACTTGTTGCCATTGATGTTGGTGCCTATGGTAGTACTGGGGATTCTCGGGTGTTGCGAACTTCACAGATTGGGATGCAAATTCTTCAAGATGGCGGAACGCTCCCAGCCCCAAGACCTTTGCCGGGTTCCACACATCCAGTACCCTTTGTGATGGTATCGGATGAGGCGTTTCCCTTAACGACAACCCTGCTGCGCCCATACCCACGAAGGGGACTGAATGCCCGGCGGAGGATTTTTAATTATCGGCTGAGTCGTGCACGCAGATATGTGGAATGCACATTTGGGATCATGACTAGTCAGTGGAGGATCTTTCGCACTGCCATCCAGTTGGATACTGACACCGTTGACACTGTGATTAAGGCTTGCTGTGTACTCCACAACTACGCTCGTGAGTACAACACTGACGTAGATGTGGAGTACCAGCAGCCAGTATTTAATCCAGTGGTCAACGTGGGTCTGGGCAGGCCATCCAACTCGGGTGTGCGTGTGAGAGAATCCTTCACTGACTACTTTATGAGTCCAGAAGGTGCCGTGCACTGGCAATACTCCTGTGCTGGTGTTGGGCAGCCTGAGCAGCAGAGAAGGATGGAAGAACATTGACCGACCTATAAAAGATGGCAAGATCTATACCAAAACCTAGAAGAAGTCAAGATCCCTATTAATCGAATTCAAGATCGATATTCAATTTTGTTTATTGTAATTTTTTTGGGGAACCAAAAAATTGTTAATTTTTATTTCTGGTTAATAAAAAACATTGTTACTTTCATGTGGTTATTTTTCAATCAAATAAGTATTGTTTGTAGAAATTTTTTAATGATTGATTCTTCTCCATCCCATTGTCCAGTGCCCATACACCCATCACACTATCTCCATCCCATAGTCCAGCGCCCATATACCCACGACACTACCTCCATCCCACAGTCCAGCGCCCATATACCCATGACACCGTCCAACATAGAGGCCTTGTCCGCTAAGTACGTTAAGTATATAAAAATCAGAGATGACATTTTATCACATTAATTTAACAAATAAATACATTTTGACAAACAGTTGTCAATATTTTTTCAATATGAAAAACAGAATTGGCGGCAACATGCCCTGTGAAACTATAAATTTTTGGAAAAACAATTGCATCTTAATGCAATGAAGGTGTATTCCTGCGAATACCCATAAGAGCTAGTTGGGTCTGTGCAGAAATTTTGAGTTGGAGATGGTCCCAGGTGTGTATTTCCTCCTTCCGAAAAATTTATGGCCGGTTGGTTGTAGGAAGGCGCTCTAGCTTGAGGTTCCCTGGGTTTCAATCGGGGCCGAAAGAGTCCCAAAACCCCCGTCAATACATCCTCATATGACTGAATTGGAGCAGGGTCCTCCAGAGCGGTGAGGGACATTTGGCATATAGACATAGAGACTGCCTATCCGGTGGCAGTGACCGAGCCTTTTGTGCAATGGTCAAAGCAAAAAAATCACAATGGTCCTCAGTTGAGGATTTTTTAAGTAAATCTAGTGTGTCACTAGCAATTTTCTCAGTTTTAGGCCGGTTTCACACGTCAGTGGCTCCGGTACGTGAGGTGACAGTTTCCTCACGTACCGGAGCCACTGACACACGTAGACACATTAAAATCAATGCATCTGTGCAGATGTCATTGATTTTTTGCGGACCGTGTCTCCGTGTGCCAAACACGGAGACATGTCAGTGTTCGTGGGAGCGCACGTATTACATGGACCCATTAAAGTCAGTGGGTCCGTGTAAAACACGTACGCACACGGACGTTCTCCATGTGCCGTGCAGAAGACAGCGCTCCAGTAAGCGCTGTCCCCCCCACATGGTGCTGAAGCCGCGATTCATATCTTCTGTGCAGCAGCGTTTGCTGTAAAGAAGATATGAATAATCCATTTTTTTAGTGGTATTTCGTGTTTAAAATAAAGCTCCATGTCCCCACCCCCTGTGCGCCCCCTCGCTGTTCTGAAAATACTCACCCGCCTCCCTCGTTGGCTGTCGCTGCTTCCTGTCCTGGCCGCACCTTCTACTGTATGCGGTCACGTGGGGCCGCCGATTACAGTCATGAATATGCGGCTCCACCTCCCATAGGGGTGGAGACGCATATTCATTACTGTAAATGAGCGGCCCCACGTGACCGCATACAGGAGAAGCTGCGGCCAGGACAGGACACTGCGAGGGAGGCGGGTGAGTATTTTCAGAACAGCGGGGGGGGCGCACAGGGGGTGGGGACATGGAGCTTTATTTTAAACACGAAATACCACTAAAAAAATGGATTATTCATATCTTCTTTACAGCAAACGCTGCTGCACAGAAGATATGAATCGCGGCTTCAGCACGATGCAGGGGACAGCGCTAAACTTTAGCGCTGTCTCTCCTGCACGGTCCGTGTGGTACCCAGGCGGCACACGGCTGCCGCACGTGTGCCACATGGATGGCCTACGTGAGCTCACGGATAACTCCGGTACCGATTTTTTCCGGTACCGGAATTATCTGGACGTGTGAGATTGGCCTTATCCTCATTTTTTTTCCTGCAGCAGCTGCTGAACATGTGGCAGCAGCAGAAGCTGTGGTAACAGATGGAGATATTGTCCCTCCCGCTCCAGAGGAACTGCCTGCTCCATCTTCGGAGGTGTCATCCACAGGAGGCGGGGTAGAAAGGTTTCCCTCAGTCCTGTGTGAGAAAAGGAAAAAAATAATTAATTATGACCACTGCGGAGGAGCAACATTTTTGGGACAGCATAAAGGCCGCTTTGTCCAAAACGCTGTTCACTTTTTTGCATGTGTGCTGATAATGCATGTTTTCATTTAACACATGCGTTATCACCACATGCTATCCAAACAATGTGCTAGTTATCTTGCGCAGTCAAAGTGCCAACACAAGATAAATAGACATGGTGTGGTGCCATAGGTCTCACAACTCCATCTTTGGAATCATAGTGCAGACAGGATTTCTGAAAATCCTCTCTTCACTATGGTATAACATCTGGATGCTGTGTATTGAACGCTGCGGCAGGAGACAGCATTCAATACGCAGCCAAATGTGCTACACCACATGGCAACATTGATGAGGCTACATATATTAGTGGTGTATAACATACCTCCGCAAAGTCCGGCCTGTCATCAGAAATTGCAGCTCATCATAAAAGGGAAATGTTTTTCGGCTTGGGGATGATCCACTTCGGTCACAGGAATTTATAAATTTGTTAAACCGGTCCCTCACTGACCTCCAGAGAAAAAAAACATATATATATATATTGTCAAAGTAAATTTAAAATAAACTCTAATGATAATCGGTAACATTATAATTACCAATTTCCAATTGGTTGGCAATGGACAGGGAATCCCACTTGGGATAAAGGTCCCTCAAAATCTTGGTCCAGCAATGGTCACGCTAATATTTGTCTTTATAGGACACATCTGCGGCATCCCATATAGCAGGTATGTCGCGAACCTACAATGAATAGAATAGTGTCATTACATACTACATCCAACTGCTAAGTAATCTTAAAGGGAACCTGTCACCCCCAAAATCGAAGATGAGCTAAGCCCACCAGCATCAGGGGCTTATCTACAGCATTCTGTAATGCATTCTGTAATGCTGTAGATAAGCCCCCGATGTATCCTCAAAGATGATCAAAAGAGGTTAGATTATACTCACCTGGGGGGCCGGTCCGGTCCGATGGGCGTCGTGGTCCGGTCCAGCGTCTCACATCTTGTTGTGATGATGTCATCTTGTATTCACGATGCGGCTCCGGCGCAGGCGTACTTTATCTCCCTGTTGAGGGCAGACCAAAGTACTGCAGTGCGCAGGTGCCGTGAAAGGTCAGAGAGGACCAGCAACTCCGCACTGCAGTACTTTGCTCTACCCTCAACAGGGAGATAAAGTACGCCTGCGCCGGAGCCGCATCGTGAATACAAGAGGACGTCATCATAACAAAATGGGAGGCGCTGGACCGGACCACGACGCCCATTGGACCGGTACCGCCTCTGGGTGTGTATAATCTAACCTCTTTTAATCATCTTTGAGGATACATTGGGGGCTTATCTACAGTATACCAGAATGGGTAGATAAGCCCATGATGCCGGTGGGCTTAGCTCTACTTCCATGTTGGAGGTTGGAGGTTTCCTTTACAGCAAAAATTTAAAAAAATTTGGATATATATTAACATCACCCCTACCCTAACCCAAAGTCAAACAAGCAAGGCAAACACCAATAGTTGCCAGTTTCACACATCAGTGGCTCGGGTACGTGTGGTGACAGTTTCCTCACGTACCAGAGACAATGAAAGACGTAGACGCATTAAAATAAATGTGTCTCTGCAGATGTCAGTGTGATATCACGCACCGTGTGTCATATTGCAAAACACGGAGACATGTCTGTGTTTGTGGGAGCGCACGGATCACGCAGACCCATAAAGTCAATGGGTCCGTGTAAACACGTACCACACACAGATGCTGTGTGCCATCCGTGTGCTGTCCGTGTGCATTTTTCCTGTCATAGTGTTAACATTTTAAAAATTGTTGCTGGATACGAACACGGAAACACGCACAGCACACAGACACAAAAACAGACACACGGACATCACACGGATCCCACACATGGGACCCAAAAAAAAAAGATGTTGGGTCCCCCTATATTTTTTGGCCAGAAAGGCTAGGCAGACAGCTGTGGGCCAATATTTGTGGCCTGGGAAGGGGTTAAAATACCCATGGCTGTTCCCAGGCTAGGAATATTAGCCCACAGCTGTCTGCGTAGCCTTTCTGGCTCTAAACTACAGGGGGGCCCGAAAAACAAATTGTGTAGGGTCCCCCTATATTTTTAGGCCAGAAAGGCTAGGCAGACAGCTGTGGGCCAATATTTGTGGCCTGGGAAGGGGTTAAAATACCACTGCCTGTTCCCAGGCCATGAATATTAATCCCACAGCTGTCTGCGTAGCCTTTCTGGCTCTGAAATATAGGGAGAGCCCCCCCCCCCCCCCCAAAAAAAAAAAAAAAAAGTGTTGGGGTCCCCCTATATTTTTAGGCCAGAAAGGCTACGCACACAGCTGTGGGCTTATACTCATAGCCAAGAAAGGGGCCATGGATATTTGCCCCCCCCTGGCTACAAATAGAAGCGCCCAGCCACCCCAGAAAAGGCGCATCTAAAAGATGTGCCAATTCCGGCACTTAGCCCCTCTCTTCCCACTCCCGTGTAGTGGTGGGATATGGGGTAATAAGGGGTTAATGTCACCTTGCTATTGTAAGGTGGCATTAAGCCCGGTTAATAATGGAGAGGCATCTATAAGACGCCTATCCATTATTAATCCTATGAAAAGGTTAAAAAAAACACAGACAGTAGAAAAAAATATTTTAATGAAATAAAGACACAAACTTTTTGACCAGTCTTTTATTCTACGCTCAATCCACCTGAAGACCCTCGACCTGCAAAAGAAATAAAAAAACAAACCAAATTCATACTCCCTGGCCCTGTCCGCAGAAATCCAACGAGTGTCCCACGACGATCTGCCATGGAGAACAGACACATCCGGAGATGTGTCTGCTCTCCACGGCTGCAGCAACACACGACAGGAGCTCTGGCTCCTGTCGGTGGTTAATTGCGCATGCGCGTGAGTTTACCGGCGTTCATTGACCCCGGTATTCTCGCTTTACGGCAGTGCTGTGTGGGAAAGTTCACACGCAGCTCTAATGCCGTAAATAGAGATGCCGGAGCCGCTGAACTCCGGTAAAGGATGCGATACGCTGCTAGGAGCTTCGCTCCTGGTAGTGTATCGCCAGAGAGCAAGCGATCGGCGTGGGACACTCGTTGGGATATCTGCGGACAGGGAGTATGGATTTGGTTTATTTTTTTTTGGATTTTTTCCTAGGGGACCGAGGGCTTCGCGTACCAGTGTGCTGTATGGTGAGTATATACTCTGTTATATGTTGCATGTACTGTGTGTCATGTATGTTACGTTTATTGTATGCGTATGTGTTTTACTGACAATTGTGCCAAGTCGCCAGACACAGGGACAACTCTCCCATCCTATACCGGATGGGAGTAGTAATCCCATACAGCGATTTAGCACAATTGGGTGGCACTATCGTCGCATGGGGACACACACACACAGACGCACACACAAAGACACACACACACACATACATACCAGATCGATCAAACGACCGACATCGATCCCCATGCGACGATATGCCTCCATGCTGACGGTCACATCCGACTACAGGACCACACTCCGCCCACGCACTTCCTCCCGCTTCCCCGCACTTCCTGCTGCAGCGGTTTCTACACCCAAACCGCAGAAAACCCGCAGTTTTTCATCTGCGGGTTTGACCCTCACAATGGAGGTCTATGGGTGCAGCACCACTGCAGTTCCGCACAAAGAAGTGACATGCTGCGGAATGTAAACCGCTGCGTTTCTGTGCGGTTTTTCCCACAGCATGTGCACAGCGGATTGCGGTTTCCATGTTACTGTAAACGCAATGGAAACTGCAGCGGACCCGCAGCGGCATAATCGCTGCGGTTCCGCGGTAAAAACCGCCAAGTGTGAACATGGCCTAAAGGTTTATCTTGTTTGGCCGATCTTGCTTTTGAAGTAGGTGGCAAACTCCGAAGAAGAGATGAGGGGAGGTGGCAGTGGTGCGTGGAGTTAAATGTCCTGACCAGTTGTTTTGGGTTGTATGATAATGAAGATACAAGGTTAGTGAAATAGGTCTGTTTAGCACAAGTGAGGGCTAGTTTGAAGGCAAGTGTAGTGAAGTCGGTATTGAGGATGCAGTTGTTTGGGTCATCTTGTGCTGCTTTTAACACAGCCTTTCACATTTAACGTTCAGACATTACTTTTTAGTTGCACTTTTCTTCTGCAGCCAAAACCCGCTCTCCTGGCAGTAAAGAAAAAGCTGTTTACAAGAGGCCGCTTCCGCTGAGGTTTTTGCTGCATTTTTGTCATCTGTTCTGGATGTTGATAGTCTAGTGGCCCCTCACAAAAGCCTGATTTGACTTGCTTATGTTTTTGCACAAAAAAAACAAACAACTGATACCTGCATCTTTACACTCGCCCATTATTTCCTATGGGCGAAAAAAGCGCTGCAAATAGGATGAAAAACACAGAGAAGTGACATGCTGCGGTTTCCCCAAATCAGTCAGGAAAACAAACTGTGTGATGAGATTCCTGAAGTCTCATACCCTTTGTTGGTAAATCGCAGCTTTTAATGTAGAAAAACGAGTGCAAAACGCAACATGTGAACAGAGCCTAATGAATTGACATGCTGCAGACTTATAAGATGCAGGAATTTCCAAGTCACACAGCAAAAAACAACTGTGCACATTTCCTAGGTCTCATCGAAGCTGCTGCAAAATAAAAAAAAAATGCATTAAAACGCCACATGTGCACACAGCCCGCCGCCATGTGCGGCCTTCTGCAGTGCGCACTAACACACTGTAACGAGCAGCAGCTGTGACAGCACCAGAGGCCATGTGGCCTGCTCGCCTACAGCCTACGTGGGCCGGCCATGGCAGAGGGCGGAGCCTGGGAATGGTATTCCGCACCGCGGCGGGCACCCAGCACGGTCACCGCTCGGTACAGCTGCCGCGGCCCTCAGTCATCTCCCCGGAGAGCGCGGACACACTGACACGCACCGCTCACACGTTCTGCAGACAGACAAGCAACTGCAGCAGCCGAACCGACCTCTGCCAAGTGCCAACAATATCAACTACCGCGACGCATTGCGCATGCGGGAGAAGCGGTGACGTAACCCATGCCAGCGCTGGGCGTGGTCGATAATGCGTCCTGTGTGCTAGAGGAGGGCGTGGCCACAGGGCCTCCACACGGCGCTGAGCTCTTGCGTGGCCCCGCCCACTCCTTCTCCGGCGGGCCCGCGGATGACGTCTCCTGGCTGGAGGTGTTGGGCTTCCTGGGCAAACTGCTGGGCGCAGTCGCCGCTCTGAAAGCAGCAGAGTACCTGCTCCGTGCGCTGTGTGTAGCCATGGCCTGGAAGTCAGGGGGAGCCAGCCACTCGGAGCTGGTCGGCAACCTGCGCAGTGAGTGTGCGACGGCCGGTCCTATCAGAAACACAGTGACCTGACATGTACCGCTGCCGTGTGATGGCTGCCGCTGGGCTGTGCGGCGGAATGCCGGCCGGTGTGCACATGGCGCTGGGGATGACTGCCCTCATCTGCAGGTGGCTGGTGCTGGCTGTAGTGTGGGCATGGGGGCCAGTGACTCCTGCAGCCTGAGCCAAGGTGCTGGTCATTGGCAGGTAGCGCTCAGCGACCGGGCATGGCGTTGGCCACCGTGGTGTCGGGTCCCTTGCCAAGCATTAGGGTTAGGGGGACATAAGGTCACAGCTGCTTCCATTGTAAGGGTCCCCGGTGCACTGGATGGCGGGCAGCTGACCTCCAACCTGACCAGGTGTCTCCCCCTACGGAGATCCACGGCTGATCTCACCGGCCGGAGAGTCCACAGTCCTCCCCGGGGCTGTCCAGTCCTCTGCTGAATCCTGATGGTGTGCGGAGAGCGCGCTGTCAGGATTCTCCGGTGCTGACGGTGGGTGGTTTGCATACTTTTGGCCGACAGCCGCGTAAGTTGAAGCTAATGGGCCCCAATGCAAAAGCACCAAGGGGTGCCCCGATTATTGCAAGTGTATAATAGTACTGGTCTGTTCTGGCCCCCTGCATGCCCACTAGACGTGCTCGTCTTCTCCCAATAGATGTGCGCTGAGAGCCCGAGCACGTCTAGTCTGAATGTGAGCGGAAGTATGCAAATGGCACGCTTGGTGACAACTGGCTGCCCGCTCTCACTGACACCGCCGGAGACTCCTGACCATGCACAGAAGCAGTCACATAGAATGACCATGGACTATAAACCCAAAACTGGACTAAAGCTTTACCTCAAAAACTAAGATACAAGTGTAAGCAGAACCTTTGGATGGGCTGCAGTGTTTCGTTTACCCTCGGGCGGCGCTGCAACCGATCCCTGGGTGTCTCAGGAATGTACAGTGATATTGTGGAATAAGTTGTGACCCTTGTGTATAGAATAAATGTACGGTATATGCTCCTGGAGATGAAGGTGGGCTTCCACTTATGGAATCGGTAAGGTCCCTGTGGGCAGTCACCGGCCGCCTTTCTCTGTGGCCCCAACAGAAGGCCATGTACCTCGGGCGTGCGGACAGCTTGGCTTTTTGCACATAGTCATCGTGTGGCTCCTTTATCACTTGTCTCCAGAGGTAACCCTATGGAACGGTCAGCAGTGTTTCCCCCACAGAAAGGGTGTGTTCACACTGAGGGTTTTTGCTGAGTTGTTTTTTTTTTTCCTTTTAAGGATTTTAGTGAATTTTCACTCAGTTTCTACTCAAATTCGAGTGAAAACGCCCTTATACTATGTGCACACTGAGCCTTACTAAATTTTCAGAGTAGAAACTCCCAAGTTTTTGAGTGTTTTGTGTTTTTGAGAAGGTTGTTTGTTTTTTCAGCCACTGCATATAGAAAACTATTCCATTCTCATGGCTGAAATAGTCCTCTACTTAAACTTCTTGTGATTCCAAAGATCTCCAACCATCTTCTGGTTCTAAAATGAAACCTGGGCCAGGCCATGACTCTTGGGTGGCACTATGTGCCGAGTGGAGGTCCATAGAAGATATTACCTTTGTGCTCCTACCACTTGAGGCTCCCTGCTGAGTGTAGTATGGTAGAAGAACTTGTAGGACAACACCTGTCCAACCTAGGAAGACTGAGAGGTTGGACTTACTGCCTGAGACCTCCTCTAGCAATCAGAATAGACAGCAGCTGGAAGGAGCAGATCTTCCTCAGACAGACTTGGAGTAAGGCCAGGTCCAAGCTCTCATCAGAAGATCTGAACCATCTACTGGGCTTCATGTAGGCCTGTGGATCAGCTCAGGCCTGGACACCCAGATGTTCGGTTGGGTCTTTAAATGCGACAATGATTTGTGGTCCATGGATGGGTGAAACTGGCCTAACATTGTACTATATTGTTTGTTATCCGTAGCTTTTGCCAATGATGCACGTGTGTAGGTTAATTTTCTAGTAAGAGTTGTTCTCCAAGGCTTTACATGTAAGATTCATGCGTCACCAATGTTGTGGTCCATGTTATCGGTGTGTATTTTATGGCCATAGACAGAATAAATCACTTTAGATGAGTGCCAACTTTGTCTTTCTAGCAGTATCATTTACTGTTTTTCCATAAACCAAAAATATATATTTTTTACATTGCCTTATCTAAATGCATCAGCACTTTTTTCTCCTTCCGTTTGTAGTGTCCTGTAGCCCCCAGTGCCACTTTCTAAACCACTATTTTTGTGGAGACCTGTTTTTGTAAAAGAATTGGCAGTTCTGGATTTTCTTTTTTCAGGGCGCGTATTCTCTTATCCAAGAGAATTAGGCCAATTATGCAAATCTCACTGATCAGAGTTTGATCACAGTGTGAGCATAGTTTGATCTCTTTTTCTTGGATGAGAAGATGGAGAAAACACAATTCTCCATTTTTTTTTTTTTTTTTTTCTTTTGTAAGTCCATGGAAAATGGTTTTCACTTAGGTGTCGTCCAAGTGCAGTCCGAGGTTTCCAACACACACATTGACTTACATGGCGAGTGCAATCTGAATATCGGACCAAACTTGGGCAGTCAGGAATTTTTATTTTATTTTTTCTTCCTCTGATCAGCGCCATCTGAAGAACAAAAATCTGACGTGCACAGCCCCATAGAATAATATTGTCTGAGTGTCATCCAGTGTTTTGTCGGATTGCACTCGGAACCAAAATACGATAATACTCGCAAATGAATGGATTTTCTGACACTAATAATAAATGTCCCCCACAGCCTCAGTGGGCTATAAGTGTACTTGTGCTTATACAGCTTTTCCTTATTACCAATTGCCAGCGCAGTGTGGCTGAGATCCCACCTGTACATCTAGTCCCTTCCTGCTTTGCTTCCAGCCCCGGGTTAATATGCTCCTCAATCTAAACCTGCTGGTCAGAAGTTCAGAATGTCCATTTCTGTACAGATACATGTGGTGGACCTCCAGTGTGACTTATAGGTGCGTAGCGACAGTGCTGAGGATAAAAGAGGTCCTTGCTGTATTACCCCCTGTAAATTGGATGCCACTGTGAGTGCATACAGCATAGATATAACCGATTCCTGAGTGCCCTCAGGCGGCTTCTCATGGCTCCCAACTTTTTAGGTCGTCTTCAATGTAAAGAACATTCAAGGAGCTTGATGACTTTTTCATGCAGTGTGCAGCACACTAGTGAATATTTGAGTGGGTATCCATTACTGTTGATATGAGCACTCAAGTATCCATGAAAGGAGCCAACAACGTACTGCTATGTGAATTTCCATATTGTGGTGAGATGTGTTCCTTGCTACAATCTTGTCTTAATGAGTCCCGGAGCTCCTACATGAATATGGGCTCATTACAGCCAATCGGTCAGGTTGATCTGTATGCCTAGTAGTCAAGAGGACAGAAAGACAGAATAGGAGCACGCAAAGTATAATGGACTTTTTAATTGAACGTATTAAAGAGCAGAGTGTCCCCTATTACCCCACGCATAACCCTCATTGCGATGACTTGCAGGCTACTATGTATGCAACCTATGTAGCAAAGGTTGTCATGACTCGCAACATACCATTGTTATAACTTGTCACATACGGTTTTCTTACTTAGCGGGAACCTGTCAGGTTAAAAAAAAAAGTGCTACTAACCTGCAGATATGGGGTTAATATGTAGGTCAATGGCATTCTGAAGCTGCCTGGTGTCTCTGCACTGAGAGCCCCTCTGCCAGGAGGAAATGAACCGTACTACTGACAGTCTTGGGCTTTCAGTCACGGAGGTGGGCCTACATGCCTTTTGTCACCGCTCAGTCTAAAGTCAGTGACGGCTGCAACAGAGGTCCTGCACTGACTGATAGTCAGCTCAGCATTAGAGCCAGCTGTCAGTCACTGTCGGGGTGTGGTTACAGCCACCAATCACTATGTACTGAGCGTTTATTGAAGTCGCGCCGGCCGCCCCCCATGACTGAAATCCCGAGGATTCCGGAAGGAATAAAGTTAATTTTCTCCTAGCAGTGGTGCTCTCTGGTAGGGCACTGGGCAACTTCGGAACGCTATTAACAGCATATTTGCATGCGCACACATGAAAAGAATGCAGAGTGCACATGCCTGGGGAGCCAATGGGCAGTGCGCAAGCGCGGTATTTCTGAGCCCGAGCCCGTGGTGTCAGTCCAGTCACTGCAATCAATCACTATGCGGTGGGTGTGAATAATTTTGAACAGGACCATGACTGTGATGCAGATTGCGTCAGTAACAACACACTGGGGGCAGTTTAATACCCAAAAAGGACATGACTGGTTCCCTTTAAGAGCATTATATATACATTTATTGTGTGACAGCTCATCAAGAGTAATAAAAAGAAAGACTTGTGTGTCCTGCCAGCTATGCGTGGGCAATGGGAATAACGCTGGCTTTCAGAAACCCAGGGTAGGCCACCACTGCCGACCATGTTTTGGAACACAGCTGGAATCTGCACAGTAAGCTTGTTTTCTCCAGCTTTCACTCGCCATACTAAAATCATAGAAAGGAAGCATAAGATAACAGAACCCAACTTCATCAGGTCACTCAAATAATCCACAACCACGTAGCAAAAAAAAAGCTCGGATGTTCTCGCATTTCATACTTAGGAGTGTGGAATTCACGGTAGACCGGCTGCTGATACAATGCAACAAGGGAATATATTAATAGCACCTGTTTATAATGTAGGATTATTACACAGGTATGGCAATCTAACAGCTAAAATACCCCGAAGTTCCTTAGGAGGCGTTCTTTTTCTACATTCTCTAATGTCGTTATTGTCCCCTCTGAAATGTAAAGTGCTGCCGAATATGTTGGCACTATAGAAATACAAATTATTTCATGCAGGAAATGACATTAAAAAGTAACATCTATAATATACTGCTTTTGTGAGAAAAAATGCTAAGTATCCAAAAATGCATTAAAAGAGTAAGAAATGAGAACAAATTAAATGCCTGCTTGAAAACCACCCTAAGGGCTCATACGTGCGAGAAACTCTAATAAGTCTCACACGGCAATACCCGACACTCAGGAGTGGAGCGTGTGTCTGCATGTATTGCTATGCGGCCGCACGCTCCGATCTGAGTGGTGGGTATTGCCGAGACTCATCCGAGTTTCTCGCAGGTGAGTATGAGCCCTAAGGCTATGTTCACACATCCTTTTTAGCTGGATTCTACCTGAAACCTGCCTGAAAAAACGCTTAAAGAATGCTAAAAAGAATGAACGTATGTACACCAACGACCGGACGACTTGCTTTGCTCATGATCAGTCCTTCAAGCCTCCTTGAACCGCTTCAGGCTTCAAAAGCCAAGAAACAAGTAAAGTGACTTGACCATTCTTCAGGTGGCTTCCTCTTTGAAGCTGTTCAATGTTTTATATCAATTTCTAAAAGGACAAAAAACATAAAAAAAACCCTTAATCTAAAAGACACCAAAAAGATATTTCAGAACAAAAGATACTGGTGTCTTCTGAGGCGTCGTCCCCTGGCACAACTCCTTAGGTACGCCAAATGTGTGGGCACATACTCCTATGTTCTCATGACATTTGTTGAGTTTTTGATGAGAATTTCTGCAACTATTATGTCCGTTGAGTTACTTGCGTTTTTGATCGTGTTTTTTGTGTGTCATTCTTTAAATACAGCTACTTTTTTTTAATACTTTTTGATATTTGGCTTTGACAACTTTTATTGATAGTCGTTTGGATTACATGCATTTTTGGTCCGTTTCCGCCACAGAAAGGCACACAAATGCAAGCACATTTTTGACCTGTAGATTTTTCACACCTAATGCAAGTCTAAGGGGAAAATCTGCACATAAATATCAGCGTACCTGCAAGAGAAAGTGACGTGTTACGGATATGAAACACGCACCGCAGGTCAGATTATGTGGAGTAGTAAAGAAGCGCAGTGGGCAGGAGATTTCTATAAATCCTATCCACTTTTCTGGAACTGTAAGACGTTGCGTTTTTGGTGGAGTAAATATACACAGTGGCAAAACTCACCAAAAGTTTATGTTGGGCACACAGCCGCAAGGGGATATCCCCCAAAAGGAGGAGATGGATGGGTGACATTTGTAAGTTAGAAAATCCCTTAAATATAATATCCTATCCTCTATAACCCTAATAGCAAAAAACAAAAACGTTGTGCTGCTTGGCTAATGGGTGCGTGAAGCGTTATGCCGATAGTTCAATCTGGTGTATTCTTGAGGGCCACTAGCTCTCCACCTCTCAGGCCAGTAATTTACAGAACTGACAAAAGGTTAGCTCGACTCCCAACAGCACTTGGATATCCAACAACTATTGACATTATTCAATGGCTTATGCAATTTATATAATACTAAAGCTGTCACTCAGTCAGGTGGGAGATCGGGGAGGAGTGGACTCCTGGTAGGCAAGAATGGACAAACCTTTTAAGATTCCTATTCTTAGTGTTTATATTGACATGGTGAATATGGAGAACTGTGTCAAGGGATCACTTGCAGAAGATCATAGCATTCATTTTATCGATAATGGGGCATTTCATATATGGTCCTCAATGCCAGTGCCAACCATGGGTCTTCTGATCTGAACGTTTGACATGAGGTTGTTAGTTCGGTCCAGGAGACCTGCAGTTGGTCCGAGCATTGCGGTTTGTGTATAAATAAATTATATATAAATTGTGAAACCATTCTTACCAATCAGTAACTGCTGCAATAACATTAGCAGTCAATAGCGGTCTTAAAGCGCAAGCTGCAGTTGCACAAAACGGTGATGGGAAATGCGGCAGTGGACGGTGGTGGGAAGTCACACAGCATGCTTAGGTCCTACAACATAGAACTTCTGCTAGGCTGTATTGGGACAATTTTCTGCATAGCTGATGCCTGTTCTTAAATGAAAGTCACACATTAATAAAAGGTAGTCTTCAAAATGAAACAGTTGAGTGGTGGTCTAGAGCCCTATACCAGCATGTATTGAGATCATAAAGGGAATATTATTCTAGGACCCATCTTAGTATTTTCCATCTCTCGGCCTCTGAAAAAGGGCCGCATTCTCCCTGCCATCTTTCTCATAGCTTATTATTGTACTAAGACTGAGTTTCAGAAATACTTTTTGGGCAAAAGTATCTTTTCATATTTTTTCCTTATTTTTTTACTGGTTTTAATGATTTGGGCTATGTTTCACATTACGTTGGGGCCACACGTTTTTGACACTATTAAAACAGGATTTGGCTGGAAATCCTGACAAAACCCCTTATTGTAATGAGACAGACAGAGACTGCTCACCTCAGTCTCTGACCGCTATTTCGGTAGTTTGCACCGTTTTGAGTCAGGCACAAAATAACAGTTGACTATGATTTTGCAGAACCACTGAAGTTCCATGCGAAACCGTTTTTCAGATCTTTAGATGGAACCTGCTGCATGGCCATGAATGTATATGCCAGAAAATAGTGTGCACATGACCCAAGCCACTCATCTGTATATTTTATGTATGAATACAGCATCACTACATCAAAAAATATAGGGTCCAATTCATTTATTGCATTCGTGTCTGGTCTTTAGTCTAGTTTGTGGTGATCCTCCCCACCCTGACCCCCGTGTCTTATTTACACCTAATTCTTCCTTTAATTTACACCTTTTTTTTTTTTAAGTCTAGAAGTTTGTGTGTTTTTTTTTTTTTTATATATGTTCATTAATTTTGAGCAAAATAAATAATGTGCACAATTTTGAAGATTTTGGTGCAATAAACTGCAATGAATAGCACAAGACAAAAAAAGTGACTTAAAAATGAACCCCACAAATGATGAATTAAGGCCTTAGTCTCCTGCTAACCTCCATTATATGTATTTATATATATACGCTTGTACCATCAGGTCTGTTGATGCATCTGGCGAATGGATGACATTCTTGTACACAGCTGTCACAGTATGGCAGTAATAATCATTTTTAATATTAAAAGAAAACCTTATGTTGATAACCTGAGTGTGAAACAGTAAAGATGCAATATACAGCGGAGGGTTTTCTGCTGGTACACAGACTAATTTCACACCGGAATGAGATTTGTGCTTGTCTGTGGGTTTATGTCACTGGTGGCAAAAAACATTCCCATTAACTATAAATTGTAGGTGCTGAGAAATGGAAACACAAATCATGTTATAAAGTGTCATAACCTTTAAAAAAAAAAATCTTGAAACTCGTTTAATAAGTATGTATTTTATTTCCTCTGCGGAATGATTGCAACTGTTCTAAAAAAATATGTATTTTTTTTTCTTTAGAAAATTCTATTATAAAATCAGACAAAGTATATGAAGTCATGTTGGCTACTGACCGCAAACATTATGCAAAATGCAATCCTTATATGGACTCTCCGCAATCAATAGGTAAGACAACTCTTGCTTTTAACTTTGATGATTGCTACAAATGTCATTGGTTATGTGCTCCCAGTGTTTGTGTGGGTTTCCTCTGGGCTCTCTGGTTTGTTCTCCATGTGTTTGTGTAGGTTTCCTCTGGGCACTCTGGTTTATTCTCCCTGTTTGTGTGGGTTTCCTGTGGGCACTCTGGTCTGTTCTCCCTGTGTTTGTGTGGGTTTCCTCTGGGCACTCTGGTTTGTTCTCCCTGTGTTTGTGTGGGTTTCCTCTGGACACTCTGGTTTACGGTATTCTCCCTGTGTTTGTGTGGGTTTCCTCTCGGTACTCTGGTTTGTTCTCCCTGTATTTGTGTGGGTTTCCTGTCAGCACTCTGATTTTGTTCTCCATGTGTTTGTGTGGGTTTCCTCTGGAAACTCTGGTTTTGTTCTCGCTGTGCTTGTGTGGGTTTCCTCTGGGCACTCTGGTTTGTTCTCCCTGTGTTTGTGTGGGTTTCCTCTGGGCACTCTGGTTTTGTTCTCCCTGCGCTTGTGTGGGTTTCCTCTGGGCACTCTGGTTTGTTCTCCCTGTATTTGTGTGGGTTTCCTGTCAGCACTCTGATTTTGTTCTCCATGTGTTTGTGTGGGTTTCCTCTGGAAACTCTGGTTTTGTTCTCGCTGTGCTTGTGTGGGTTTCCTCTGGGCACTCTGGTTTGTTCTCCCTGTGTTTGTGTGGGTTTCCTCTGGGCACTCTGGTTTACGGTATTCTCCCTGTGTTTGTGTGGGTTTCCTCTCGGTACTCTGGTTTGTTCTCCCTGTATTTGTGTGGGTTTCCTGTCAGCACTCTGATTTTGTTCTCCATGTGTTTGTGTGGGTTTCCTCTGGAAACTCTGGTTTTGTTCTCGCTGTGCTTGTGTGGGTTTCCTCTGGGCACTCTGGTTTGTTCTCCCTGTGTTTGTGTGGGTTTCCTCTGGGCACTCTGGTTTTGTTCTCCCTGCGCTTGTGTGGGTTTCCTCTGGGCACTCTGGTTTGTTCTCCCTGTATTTGTGTGGGTTTCCTGTCAGCACTCTGATTTTGTTCTCCATGTGTTTGTGTGGGTTTCCTCTGGAAACTCTGGTTTTGTTCTCGCTGTGCTTGTGTGGGTTTCCTCTGGGCACTCTGGTTTGTTCTCCCTGTGTTTGTGTGGGTTTCCTCTGGGCACTCTGGTTTTGTTCTCCCTGCGCTTGTGTGGGTTTCCTCTGGGCACTCTGGTTTGTTCTCCCTGTATTTGTGTGGGTTTCCTGTCAGCACTCTGATTTTGTTCTCCCTGTGTTTGTGTGGGTTTCCTCTGGGCACTCTGGTTTGTTCTCCCTGTGTTTGTGTGGGGTTCCTCTGAGCACTCTGGTCTGTTCTCCATGTTTGTGTGGGTTTCCTCTGGGCACTCTGGTTGGTTCTCCATGTATTTGTGTGGGTTTCCTCTGGGCACTCTGGTATGTTCTCCCTGTGTTTTGTGTGGGTTTCCTCCTGGTACTCTGGTTTGTTCTCCATGTGTTTGTGTGGGTTTCCTCTGGAAACTCTGGTTTTGTTCTCGCTGTGCTTGTGTGGGGTTCCTCTGGGCACTCTGGTTTTGTTCTCCCTGCGCTTGTGTGGGTTTCCTCTGGGCACTCTGGTATGTTCTCCCTGTGTTTGTGTGGGTTTCCTCCTGGTACTCTGGTTTGTTCTTCCTATGTTTGTGTGGGTTTCCTCTGGGCACTCTGCTTTCATTCTCCCTGTGTTTGTGTGAGTTTCCTCTGGTCACTCTGGTTTTGTTCTCCCTGTGTTTGTGTGGGTTTTCTGTCGGCACTCTGGTTTTGTTCTCCCTGCGCTTGTGTGGGTTTCCTCTGGGCACTCTGGCTTGTTCTCCCTGTGTTTGTGTGGGTTTCCTCTGGGTACTCTGGTTTTGTTCTCCCTTTGTTTGTGTGGGTTTCCTCTGAGCACTCTGGTCTGTTCTCCATGTTTGTGTGGGTTTCCTCTGGGTACTCTGGTTTGTTCTCCCTGTGTTTGTGTGGGTTTCCTCTGAGCACTCTAGTCTGTTCTCCATGTTTGTGTGGGTTTCCTCTGGGCACTCTGGTTGGTTCTCCATGTATTTGTGTGGGTTTCCTCTGGGCACTCTGGTATGTTCTCCCTGTGTTTTGTGTGGGTTTCCTCCGGGCACTCTGGTTTGTTCTCCCTGTGTTTGTGTGCGTTTCCTCTGGGCACTCTGGTTTTGTTCTCCCTGTGTTTGTGTGGGTTTTCTGTCGGTACTCTGGTTTTGTTCTCCCTGCGCTTGTGTGGGTTTCCTCTGGGCACTCTGGTTTTGTTCTCCCTGTGTTTGTGTGGGTTTTCTGTCGGCACTCTGGTTTTGTTCTCCCTGCGCTTGTGTGGGTTTCCTCTGGGCACTCTGGCTTTGTTCTCCGTGTGTTTGTGTGAGTTTCCCCTGGTACCCTGGCTTGTTCTCCCTGTGTTTGTGTGGGTTTCCTCTGGGTACTCTGGTTTTGTTCTCCCTTTGTTTGTGTGGGTTTCCTCTGAGCACTCTGGTCTGTTCTCCATGTTTGTGTGGGTTTCCTCTGGGTACTCTGGTTTGTTCTCCCTGTGTTTGTGTGGGTTTCCTCTGAGCACTCTGGTCTGTTCTCCATGTTTGTGTGGGTTTCCTCTGGGCACTCTGGTTGGTTCTCCATGTATTTGTGTGGGTTTCCTCTGGGCACTCTGGTATGTTCTCCCTGTGTTTTGTGTGGGTTTCCTCCGGGCACTCTGGTTTGTTCTCCCTGTGTTTGTGTGGGTTTCCTCTGGGCACTCTGGTTTTGTTCTCCCTGTGTTTGTGTGGGTTTCCTGTCGGCACTCTAGTTTTGTTCTCCCTGTGTTTGTCTAGGTTTCCTCTGGGCACTCTGGTATGTTCTCCCTGTGTTTGTGTGGGTTTCCGCTGGATACTCTGGTTTTGTTCTCCATGTGTTTTGTGTGGGTTTCCTCCGGGCACTCTGGTTTGTTCTCCCTGTGTTTGTGTGGGTTTCCTCTGGGCACTCTGGTTTTGTTCTCCCTGTGTTTGTGTGGGTTTCCTGTCGGCACTCTAGTTTTGTTCTCCCTGTGTTTGTCTAGGTTTCCTCTGGGCACTCTGGTATGTTCTCCCTGTGTTTTGTGTGGGTTTCCTCCTGGTACTCTGGTTTGTTCTCCATGTGTTTGTGTGGGTTTCCTCTGGAAACTCTGGTTTTGTTCTCGCTGTGCTTGTGTGGGGTTCCTCTGGGCACTCTGGTTTTGTTCTCCCTGCGCTTGTGTGGGTTTCCTCTGGGCACTCTGGTATGTTCTCCCTGTGTTTGTGTGGGTTTCCTCCTGGTACTCTGGTTTGTTCTTCCTATGTTTGTGTGGGTTTCCTCTGGGCACTCTGCTTTCATTCTCCCTGTGTTTGTGTGAGTTTCCTCTGGTCACTCTGGTTTTGTTCTCCCTGTGTTTGTGTGGGTTTTCTGTCGGCACTCTGGTTTTGTTCTCCCTGCGCTTGTGTGGGTTTCCTCTGGGCACTCTGGCTTTGTTCTCCGTGTGTTTGTGTGAGTTTCCCCTGGTACCCTGGCTTGTTCTCCCTGTGTTTGTGTGGGTTTCCTCTGGGTACTCTGGTTTTGTTCTCCCTTTGTTTGTGTGGGTTTCCTCTGAGCACTCTGGTCTGTTCTCCATGTTTGTGTGGGTTTCCTCTGGGTACTCTGGTTTGTTCTCCCTGTGTTTGTGTGGGTTTCCTCTGAGCACTCTGGTCTGTTCTCCATGTTTGTGTGGGTTTCCTCTGGGCACTCTGGTTGGTTCTCCATGTATTTGTGTGGGTTTCCTCTGGGCACTCTGGTATGTTCTCCCTGTGTTTTGTGTGGGTTTCCTCCGGGCACTCTGGTTTGTTCTCCCTGTGTTTGTGTGCGTTTCCTCTGGGCACTCTGGTTTTGTTCTCCCTGTGTTTGTGTGGGTTTTCTGTCGGTACTCTGGTTTTGTTCTCCCTGCGCTTGTGTGGGTTTCCTCTGGGCACTCTGGTTTTGTTCTCCCTGTGTTTGTGTGGGTTTTCTGTCGGCACTCTGGTTTTGTTCTCCCTGCGCTTGTGTGGGTTTCCTCTGGGCACTCTGGCTTTGTTCTCCGTGTGTTTGTGTGAGTTTCCCCTGGTACCCTGGCTTGTTCTCCCTGTGTTTGTGTGGGTTTCCTCTGGGTACTCTGGTTTTGTTCTCCCTTTGTTTGTGTGGGTTTCCTCTGAGCACTCTGGTCTGTTCTCCATGTTTGTGTGGGTTTCCTCTGGGTACTCTGGTTTGTTCTCCCTGTGTTTGTGTGGGTTTCCTCTGAGCACTCTGGTCTGTTCTCCATGTTTGTGTGGGTTTCCTCTGGGCACTCTGGTTGGTTCTCCATGTATTTGTGTGGGTTTCCTCTGGGCACTCTGGTATGTTCTCCCTGTGTTTTGTGTGGGTTTCCTCCGGGCACTCTGGTTTGTTCTCCCTGTGTTTGTGTGGGTTTCCTCTGGGCACTCTGGTTTTGTTCTCCCTGTGTTTGTGTGGGTTTCCTGTCGGCACTCTAGTTTTGTTCTCCCTGTGTTTGTCTAGGTTTCCTCTGGGCACTCTGGTATGTTCTCCCTGTGTTTGTGTGGGTTTCCGCTGGATACTCTGGTTTTGTTCTCCATGTGTTCGTGGGTTTCCTCTTGGTACTCTGGTTATGTTCTCCATGTGTTTGTGTAGGTTTCCTCTGGGCGCTATGGTTTTGTTCTCCCTGTGTTTGTGTGGGTTTCCTGTCAGCACTCTGGTTTTGTTCTCCATGTGTTTGTGTAGGTTTTCTCTGGGCGCTATGGTTTTGTTCTCCCTGTGTTTGTGTGGGTTTCCTGTCAGCACTCAGTGTCACGATTCACACCGTGACTGTCAAGATCCCTTAGCCGCTGCCCACAATATGTCACGGATTGGGGTGACTTTAGACCAGCAGACGGCTATCACATGTGCAGGGGGCTTATCCTAGTTATCCCTCCACTGCCACAATGTGATGAAAAGAACACACACGAGGCTATTGACCTCTTAGTTTACAGCAGGGGCTTATTTTAGGTATCCCACTGCTCTTCGATATACCATGAACTGCAGGGAGTTGTGTATATCCCGCTTACAGTTCCACTTAACACTTGCAGCTCTCTGGCGCCCCCCTTACTCTCAGGTCAGATTAGGTACTGCACCTAGGGTAATTAGTCGCCAGAAAGGCTGCCTGCTATGTACTGGCTATTGGGCGCGCTGCAGCGACGCGATAACTACTCCCACTCAGGCAGGAACAATAATTATCAAGCCGCAGTCGCTGAAACAACCCCCAAAAGCCTGCACAGTACACGGTATCACTGCCACCAGCCTCGATTAAACGGGTCCGAAGCTAACCCCAAAACAGTAGCGTAATTTCCCTTCAAAGACAGGGTACGTTTTTAGAGCATGGAGAAATAACTGGCATGAAATAATATACCCATAAAGTTTATGCAGTGTTTATCAAAATATTTTACAAAGATGTTACAAATGAGACAATTGCAAATATGTACAAGGTAATTATGAAAATAAAAGGATTAAAGGAAGAAAAGATAACTCACATGTTCTTAGTTCATATCAGTTCAGGCAAACACCATGCTGGTGGGCGGAGCTGACAAAAATCCCAATGCATGAGGTACAGCTCTTCAGGTCAGACCCACATGTTCTTCCAGCAACAGACTCGCTGCTGGAGTCCGGCCAAAACAGTTATAGTTTTAGCCTGGTGACCTCACCAAAAGGGCTGGCTATCCCAGTCCCTCCTCTCTCTGCATTCTGACTAAGTATAAGCTAAATCTTTCTAAGACTTGTAATTCCGCTGCTGAACATCTCATAGCCGTAATACAACCAGCATTCATCTCGTATTATCGCTGGCATTCTAGTGAGACCAAATATGTCCTATTTGGGATGTATATTTACAGAGAAATCCCTACTTCTTCCCCTGATGGAGTTAAAAGCTCATGTTTAGAGTGATGGGTAGCTCCTTCGATGGAGATTACAAATATATGTTTTCGTGGTCTTAACTTAAACGATTTGCCTAATATCTTCCAAAAACAGAACAAATGACTTTCATTTTCTGGAAGGTTCTAATCTAGTTAAAGCTGGGCACTTTCCCCCACAGGAAATACTGGTCGTAAATACCTTTCGTCAATAAAACTCTCTTCCCCATGTACATTGACAAGGCAGCTCTTGGCTGAGTGAAAGGGAAGGGGGGTTTTTAACCCACAGCATGCTAGCAACAGAACTAGACTTATATGATATTTCATACCATATCGTGACACTCAGGTTTTGTTCTTCATGTGTTTGTGTGGGTTTCCGCTGGATACTCTGGTTTTGTTCTCCATGTGTTTGTGGGTTTCCTCTTGGTACTCTGGTTTTGTTCTCCATGTGTTTGTGTAGGTTTCCTCTGGGCGCTATGGTTTGTTCTCCCTGTGTGTGTGGGTTTCCTGTCAGCTCTCTGGTTTTGTTCTTCATGTGTTTGTGTGGGTTTCCGCTGGATACTCTGGTTTTGTTCTCCCAGTGTTTGTGGGTTTCCTCTCGGTACTCTGGTTATGTTCTTCTTGTGCTTGTGTAGGTTTCCTCTGGGCACTCTGGTTTTGCTCTCCCTGTGCTTGTGTAGGGTTCCTCTGGGCACTCTGGTATGTCCTCCATGTGTTTGTCTGGGTTTCCTCTGGGCACTCTGCTTTGTTCTCTGTGTTTGTGTGGGTTTCCTCTGGGCACACTGGATTTGCTCTCCCTTTGTGTGGTGTGGGTTTCATCAGAGTTCTCCGGATTTGTTTGTGTGGGTTTCCCCTGGCTGCTCTGGTTATGTTCTGTGTTTGTGTGCATTTCCTCAGGGTACTTTGGTTTGTTCTCCATGTTTGTGTGAGTTTTATTTTGTCTGTGTGCGTTTTCTCTGGGTACTCTGCCTTTTTCCCGCACTGCGGAGTAGGATATTTAGTTAGTCGGGATAATGTCTGTAAAGCGCTGTGGAACATAATGGCGCTATATAAGCAAAAATAAATAAATGTATCTAATTACAAATCATTCAATCACATATACATTAAAATAGGCAATGATAATGGGGTATTCTTATTTCAGGCATGAATCGTATATTCATAAAGATCTAAGGTGGAAGTCTCAAGTGGGATCTGTTTCTGTCTTAAGAAATAGTCTATTCTCAGATCTCTCATTGGAGTGAATCCATAACTACCACTTTGTTCACAAGTCAGCTCTCCATTTTTAAGAAAAGTGTGTCCCAGATGTGGGACATGTACATCTAATAATGTTCTGTTGATTTGTTGTGAATGTGCATAATGAAAATACCCCATTAGCTACTTCTGGAGTGCCCATCTACTATATAATTGTCTAAGGGTCACTTCCGTCTGTCCTTCTGTCTCTGTCTGTCACGGATATTCATTGGTCGCAGCCTCTGTCTGTCATGTAATCCAAGTCGCAGATTGGTCGTGGCAAAACAGCCACGACCAATCAGCGACGGGCATAGTCCGGCGGAAAAATGGCCGCTCCTTCCTCCCCAGAGTCAGTGCCCGCTCCGTACTCCCCTCCAGTCTGCGCTCACACAGGGTTAATGGCAGCGTTGACCGCGGTGTAACGCACTCTGTTAACGCTGCTATTAACCCTGTGTGACCAACTTTTTACTATTCATGCTGCCTATGCAGCATGAATAGTAAAACGATCTAATGTTAAAAATAAAAAAAAATCATTATATACTCACCGTCCTTCGGCCCCCGGATCGACAACAGGCCTTTCCCGCTCGCGACGCTCCGGTAACCGGTCCGTGCTGCGATCTCGTGAGATGATGACGTAGCGGTCTCGCGAGACCGCTACGTCATCATCTCGCGAGAATGCAATGCACTCTTGAGACCGGAGCGCACGAGCAGCGTCGGTAACCGCTTCGCTTGGATCCGGGGGCTCCGGAAGGTGAGTATATAACAATTTTTTATTTTATTTCTTTTTTTTTTTTTTTTAACAGGGTTATGATGCCCACATTGCTATATACTGCGTGGGTTGTGCAATATACTACATGGGCTGGGCAATATACTACATGGGCTGTGCTATATACTACGTGGCTGGGCAATATACTACGTGGCTGGGCAATATACTACATGGGCTGTGCTATATACTACGTGGGCTGTGCTATATACTACGTGGCTGGGCAATATACTACATAGGCTGTGCTATATACTACGTGGCTGGGCAATATACTACGTGGCTGGGCAATATACTACATGGGCTGTGCTATATACTACGTGGGCTGTGCTATATACTACGTGGCTGGGCAATATACTACATGGGCTGTGCTATATACTACGTGGCTGGGCAATATACTACATGGGCTGGGCAATATACTACATGGGCTGGGCAATATACTACATGGGCTGGGCAATATACTACGTGGCTGGGCAATATACTACATGGGCTGTGCAATATACTACATGGGCTGTGCAATATACTACATGGGCTGTGCAATATACTACATGGGCTGGGCAATATACTACATGGGCTGGGCAATATACTACATGGGCTGGGCAATATACTACATGGCCTGTGCTATATACTACGTGGCTGGGCAATATACTACGTGGCTGGGCAATATACTACATGGGCTGGGCAATATACTACATGGGCTGGGCAATATACTACATGGGCTGGGCAATATACTACATGGGCTGGGCAATATACTACATGGGCTGGGCAATATACTACGTGGGCTGGGCAATATACTACATGGGCTGGGCAATATACTACATGGCCTGTGCTATATACTACGTGGCTGGGCAATATACTACGTGGCTGGGCAATATACTACATGGGCTGGGCAATATACTACATGGGCTGGGCAATATACTACATGGGCTGGGCAATATACTACATGGGCTGGGCAATATACTACATGGGCTGGGCAATATACTACATGGGCTGGGCAATATACTACATGGCCTGTGCTATATACTACGTGGCTGGGCAATATACTACGTGGCTGGGCAATATACTACATGGGCTGGGCAATATACTACATGGGCTGGGCAATATACTACATGGGCTGGGCAATATACTACATGGGCTGGGCAATATACTACATGGGCTGGGCAATATACTACGTAACTGGCCAATATACTACGTGGGCTTGGCAATATACTACGTGGCTGTGCTATATACTGCGTGAACATGCATATTCTAGAATACCCGATGCGTTAGAATCGGGCCACCATCTAGTAGATTAAAAAACGTCTAGGCAGTCCACACATTTACTCTGCACTGATGTTATAAAATGTCAGTGCAGAGTGAGCAGCGTGCATGAGATTGTGCAGCTGTTGGGGACAGGGAGCTGGCTGTAATACACTGACTTCCCTCAGAGCCAATGGTTTTCTATGTTTACCTTCTTGAGCATTGTATACACTGTAATGAACTAGTGATAATGTATGCAGATTTGGAAAAATATTTAGAATTGAGAGTCCTCAGTGGTTGATACCTTTTAATGGCTAACTGAAAAGATGGTAACAAATTGCAAGCTTTCGAGACTACTCAGGTCTCTTCATCAGGCAAAGACTAATACAAATTCTGAAGAATCACATACAAATTCTTCAGAATTTGTATTAGTCTATGCCTGATGAAGAGACCTGTGTAGTCTCGAAAGCTTGCAATTTGTTACCATCTTTTCAGTTAGCCATTAAAAGGTATCAACCACAGAGGACTCTCAATTCTAAATATTTGTCTATCTACTGGCTAATATGGTACCAAGATATATATCTTGCTAGTGGTCATAACCATGGATACCTAAGGGACTTCAATGCCCTGCACACGAGGTACGAGACATTTCAAATCAGAAGAACTGTACTACACTTGACTAAAAAGACTATCTCATGAACCGGGAAGAGGTGGCCATATCTCAGGAGCGAAAAGGCACAGGAACAAAATGCCAGATTCAGGAGCTCTGCAGCATTTACATACATCAGGTTAAATGTGGTGCTCTGCTTATTCTTAATTGTAGCACCATATAAAACAAAAAATGCCCTTCCTTATAGCTGTAATGCAGACTGCCATGCTGATTAAAGCTGTGTAAATTAAATGTTTTTTTTTTTATTTTTGTCCTCTTACAGGTTATCAAGCAACAATTAGCGCCCCTCACATGGTATGTATTATTATTTGTGGGATTTTATCCATGTTTAGTAAGATAATTTGCGGCTGTCATATGTCTCTTGTCCAGCCAGTTGTTGTAAATACAAGCGCAGTGTGGGCCGTTTTTCTGTTTGATGTCGGCAACCGCAGCCCACTTAGTGCCATAAGGTATTAATGTGCATTGAGTGGATGAGTTTTGAACTGTATGAATGCTATATAGGCTACGTTTATAGAATTAAGGTAGTGAGTTCTCAAATTGGCCAAATCTCCTGGGCCCATCTGCCATGGCAAGGCATCCTTCATAGACAGGGAGCTAGACATTTAACATTGAAATGGGTTGTCCACTACTTGGAACCACCTTTTCTCAATCAATATGTAACGCCCCTCCATCCCCTCACAAGATATTATATACTTGCCTCCGATGCCAGTGCTCTTCCCGCGGTGTTGGCGCTGGCTATATATACCCATCATAACCTGGTAGGAGCTGTGAATCCGTGAAGTAGGCGAGGCAATCATCTCTCTGGGTAAATGTGAGTCAGCCAGGAAGTAATTACAGAATATGATGTTACTATAAAGTGGCCAATACTGCCGTACTTCAGTTCAGGCTACTATGTGAATACAGGATTGCCACTACAGGCCTCTCGTTTGGTATTATGTCTAGTGGCTGTATGTGAAGAAAAATGTCACCACTACTGGAAATGCAGAAACTGTTTATTGCTGACATGTCAATATTTTTTTTCATTTAGCACGCATATGCATTAGAACTCCTCCACGATCAGTTACATGATGGTGCCAAAGCCCTGGATGTAGGCTCTGGGAGTGGAATTCTTACCGCATGTTTCGCCAGAATGGTAACCCTTTTCTATATATTCTCCCCCCGATCATTACTAATTTTAGTATTCTAGTAGAAATCCATGGCATATTAACTGGCAAATGAAAATGTGAGGACACCCTAAGGGGGCTTTCACATTGCGTTTTTGCACACGTTCAGTGGTCCCGTAAGGGCTCGTGTCCGAACCCCCCCAAACAATATGTGATTTGGGCATATGAGCTGAAGGGGCTGAGTAGTGCATCATTTTCAGGCATGTACACCTCCTGGGGACCCAGACGCAGTGTTAGCCTCCAGTAGGCGTACACGCCCGAAGATTTTGCATGACTGAGTACACGATGACTCAGTTGGCACCATTATAGTCAGTGGCCCTTTCGGCGCATGCTTTGCGGGGGGGTCGGACGCCAGATCCAACAGAACGACTGAACGCGGGCAACAACCCAACGTGAAGGCACACTGATATGGAAAATAAAGAGACTTTAATTTTGGGGGGCTTTACTGTGCAGAATTGATTTGCGTGGTTTTCCTAATATTGGACCACGTTGCTCTTCATAGCTGACATTTCTTTTAGGGACATTGCTTTTTGTGTAAAATAGTAATCTGTAGTTCAGATAACCCCCTAGGATTTTTGCAAACCACGTTTTTTTAGTTGTGCACGAAGGCCCTCGATACACCAATACCAGTGTTGTTTACACCAGTCCTGATGAGAGGATGTATTGGCCTCAGAAACGCCGGGATCAGTAAGAGACGCATGTTTTTTTAGTGAACCACGTGCATCTTAGAAATGGCGTGAATCTCTGTGCGCTGCACTACAGATTTTACTCCAGTCAGGGACTGGAGTAAGGAGTAAGTTTTGTGGCGTAAGGTGAGCCACAGCTCATCATGAATTTGATGAGTGGGCATCGCCACATCAGCTGTGCCCATTTTTCGGAGCTGGACGAATACACTAAAGGTAAAATGTTTGCGCAATCTCCCATTGTGCAAACATTTTGCAACTTTCCAAAGTATTTTCCTCCAGACTCTGTTGTAAATACTTTGAATCGGGGCCCAAACACGGGGAGAACATAAAAGTCCTGCTAGATGTTGTCCTTGGTTGGATTTGAACCCAAGAACCCAGCGCTGCAAGGCTGCAGTGCTAACCACTGAGCCACCATGCTGCCCAGTAGAGTGCTTGTGAGACCAGCGTTCCTATAGACAGCGACTTGAGCAGTGATCACTTATGGGTGATATGTATATTACGCAGGGAAGTTACAAAGCTCCTCCCATGATCAGACCACAACTGATCATACACTTATCCACAGAATGGGAGATAAATGTTTTAGGTGGTTTTAGTCCCCTAAAGAGGCGTGTCCAGGATTACAAAAATGGATCTATTTTCTTTTTCCCCAAAATGCAAACCATGGAAAAACAAGACTCTGTTATAGGAAATAAAAGCATTTTTTTTTTTATTGTGTATGTCCCGGTTAACCCCTTCACGACATATGACGTACAGTTACACCATATGCAGTGTCCCTGACTGAGCTCAGCGTGAGAGCCCGCATCTTTCCCAGCTGTTGTTAGCTGAATTACTCAGCCATCTTCTGCCTCTAACAGCCGTGGGTGTTATCTTTAATATCGGCGGTTAACACTTGTCGACAGGGGGTGCGACATTCCATGCCCCCCCACCTGTGTAGCTGTGATGAGCTACTGGGGCACGGATGGGTCCGAAAGATCAAATCATCTCCCTTTTGCCCGATTGAACATAAAAAAAAATGCACATATTTGGTATCCATGTGTTTGTAAAAAGTCCAACCTATCAAAATATTAAAGGGAACCTGTCACCCCCAAAATCGATGGTGAGGTAAGCTCACCGTCATCAGGGGCTTATCTACAGCCGATGTATCCTGAAAGAGGAGAAAAAGACGTTAGATTATACTCACCCAGGGGCGGTCCTGCTCCGATGGGCGTCTCAGGTCCGGTACAGTGCCTCCCATCTTCATTCCATGACTTCCTCTTCTCGTCTTCACGCCGCGGCTCCGGCGCAGGGGTACTTTGTCTGCCCTGTTGAGGGCAAAGCAAAGTGCTGCAGTGCGTAGGGAAAGATCAGAGAGGCCCGGCGCCTGCGCACTGCAGTGCTTTGCTCTGCCCTCAACAGGGCAGACAAAGTACCCTTGCGCCGGAGCCGCGGCAGGAAGACCAGAAGAGGACGTCATGGAATGAAGATAGGAGGCGCCGGAGCGGACCTGAGACGCCCATCAGACCGGACCTCAGCGGGACCGCCCCTGGGTGAGTATAATCTAACCTCTTTTTCTCCTCTTTCAGGTAACATCGGGGGCTTATCTACAGCATTACAGAATGCTATAGATAAGCCCCCGATGACAGTGAGCTTACCTCACCCATCGATTTTGGGGGTGACAGGTTCCCTTTAAATAAATTAATCCAATCAGTAAACAGTATAACGAGAAATTAGATAGAAATGCCAGAATTAGTTTTCGGCTGCTTCAACATTGCAATAAAATACAATAAGAGGCAATCAAAACATTACATCTACATTCATATCCTGAAAAATGAAAAAGATGCGGGTGTTGGAAAATGGCAACACAAGCTTAAAAATTATTTTTTTCACCGCTTAAACTAATTGAAAAAAAAAAAATCTACAAGGTTGGTATTTACATAATCATACTGTCCTGGAGAATCCTTTTGCCCTGTTAGTTTTACCATGTAGTGAACATGGTAAAAACAAATGTGGATTTGTTTTTACAATTTCAACGCACTTGGAAATTGTCTTTCGCTTTCCAGTGCATCACATGATAAAATGATGTAATTCCAAAGTACAACTCGTCCCGCAAAAAACAAGCCCTCATACGGCTATATTGGATGGAAAAGTATAAACGTTATGGCTCTTGGAGAAAGGGGAGGAAAAAACAGAAATTGGCCGTGGCTGGAAGGGGGGTAAGAGGAGTCAGTTCAACCCTCCTAAGCATTCTATATGGACATAGGTCATAGGAAGCTGACATGATATCTGTGATCTGGTGTCTTATCTAATGAGCTGTTAGGATCCATGGGCCTGACACTGATCTGCATGAGAATCTGCTTCCATCTTATTTTAAATAAAAGGAGGTGTTACCAGTGTGATGTGTAATGGTTACCGGTGGGATGCGGATTGGTTACCGGTGGGATGCGGAATGGTTAACCAGTGCGATGGGCAATGGCCGCTCTCCACTCTCCTGATCTCACTGCAGAGCTGTGTATGATTGTAAGGCCGGGATCACACTTGTGAAAAACTCGCACGAGTCTCGCATCTCAATACCCGGCACTGCCGCCAGCACTCATGTATTTCTATGCAGCTGAGCGCTCCAGTCTGGGTATTGAGATGCGAGACTTGTGTGAGTTTCTCGCAGGTGTGACCCCAGCCTAACTGATACATCTGTAGGTTCCTTTCAGCTTCAGCCTCCGTCTCACAGGTATACAGTGTTGTAATATTGTTACAATACAGCAGATCTCAGAGAGCTGCAAAGTTTGTTTGCAAGAAGACAAAGTTCCGTTCTACTTTTGTGTCGGTTACATGTCTCACACTGGTAACTGTCTCTTTATATAAGAAAATTGTAGCTATCTCTGGAATAAGACATCGGATTGCAGGTATCAGTGTACTGTATCATAATATTCAGCTTCCTGTGACCTACATGCCCAAATAGATGACGTAGAAGTGTTGATTCTGCTGACAGATTCCCTTTAAAAGAAAAAATGTTTCAGCCTAACATTATGCAGACACACTTGTCCAGAATTCCCTGCCATGTCTCCCCTAAGTATTGTGTGATTGAATGCTATTAATGCCATTGCTATATTTTAGTTTTCATGAGTCCAGATCACCCCCTGGCAAGTTCCAATAAGTGTCTGCTGGTTTCAGAGTGAATTAATCGTAGGGCTCTGCTTTAATGTACGTACATTGGCATAGTCTCAGTGACGGACTCTGAACATGGGGATGATTCCAAACATTGCATTACACAAATAGCCTCTTTCTGCTGAGCGCAGGGCCTGCTGTCAGCTGGCGTCTCCCTCCATGGAATCCTTACAGGGACACTGCTGCCTCCTTGCCAACGTCTAATGCCAGGCGTCTCCCAAACAAACCGTAACCTATGGTTGTAGTGTTCCCATGGGGCTGCTCTCCTGGTACTCCTCTGTTGTGCTCATCTACTAAGCTAAAACCCGTCTTGTTCAGTGTTGTCAGTCCTGTGGGGTTTAATGATGGCATCTCCAAGTCTGGTAAACTTGTAAGCATTTCACATACATATAGTCACTATTTAGACGAAGAACAAAGCAAGACATTTAATTTACTGCAGAAAACCTGAAAGATCAGTCTGTTGCTGCAAACATTTCATGCATTTAACCTGTTCAGCGCCATCATATTCCGCAGCACTTTACAGACATCACTGTCCCCATTGAGGCTCACAATCTGAATCCCCTATCAGTATGTCTTTGGAGTGTGGGAGGAAACCCACAAAAACACGGGGAGAACATACCAACTCCTTGCAGATGTTACCCTTGGTGGGATTTGAACTCAGAACTTGGCCATGCTTCCCCATGTGAAAATATGGTGATACATAATGTGTTATTTTAAGTCATTTTGTTTTGGGGTTTTTTTCATTGGAAATAACAGACTGATAAAATGTTTATTCTGCATCCAGTAAAAAAAAAAATTACCAAAAAGCAAATGACTCATTCCTCCTCATTGGAGCTGCTGTCCTGATGGAAGTTGTGCGAATACAGGTACAACCCTATTGAGAGCATAGGAGAAAAATGCCTTCTGCAATCCTCCAATTGTCAGTAGGAAAAACCATATCCCCTGAGATCAGCATGTAGATATCAGAAAAGATAATGGTGGCTGTTAGCTACTGGCAACAGATTCTGAAAGGTCACTAGTTTTCAATGTCTAATATAGATAGGAGGAAAAAGGATGTGCAATGTGATACAAGAATCCTTAGTTGTGCTTTGGTTCAAATGCCACTTTATTCCGGACTACACAATTCAAGACTGAATTTATTTTCTGAAAGAGTATTTTCATATTACATTGCTTTAGTTAACCCCTTCACAACATTCGCCATAGATACCGCAGCACATGTACGGCGCCGCTAGTTCGGGGCGCCGCACTGCATCACGCTGTGACGAGGAGTTGACTGCCGTCTCTGACAGGCCCACAGGGCTGTACAGTTTCCCTGCGGCGGCGATCACTGTGATTGGCCAGTTAAAGGGAATCTGTCACCCCCTGGGACGTGTATAACCTATTACCATGGGCATACAGGTGATAGAATTGTTAAAATATTCTTACCTGTATGCCTCATAGCTGTGGTCTAGTTGTTGAGAAATTGAGTTTTAAACTTTTGGTAATGATTTCTTCCAGGCTGCTGCCAGGCGCAGTAGGCAAGTCGATGCTGTGCAGCGTACTGTTTTGGTCTGCTCTGCTTGCCTTCAGGGATCCCCCCCCTACACTCTGTACGGGGGTTGCGCGACTTCCTGGGTCAGGCGGGGTGGACTGCGTGGTTGCCATTGCTTGGCGGCACCTCCTCTCTGCCCCGGCGCAATGGTCCTGTGTGGCTGGCATTGCTGATACCATGGTAACACTGTATTTAACCCTCAGGCGTGCTGCTGGTCAGTCAAATTCTCCAGTGTGATGTGGCCAATTCACACAGCCACTGAACCCAGGCAATCGGCGCATCCTTAGGCTACTTTCACACTAGTCCGTCGGTACGGGCCGTCGGGCTCCTACTGCCTCTGTGGGTGACTCAGACCCTCCTGCCATGCCCCACCGAGATTACCTCATCTTCCAGGTCTCTCTCTCGTCCAAGATCTTACTCCTTATCTCGGGAAGTGCGCTCTTACATTAAAGGGAATCTGTCACCAATTTTATGGCATAGCAGCTAAAACATCTCGCCCTATTAAGCATCTGCTATGCATTCCCTACATCGTTATAGAACCCCCTGACTCCTCTTGTATACTCACAAAAACGTGTTTTAATGTGTCTTGCGCTGTATGGTAATTTCTCAGTCCGGTCCGATGGGCGTGGTTTCGGGTCTTTACATCATGCCCATTGGTTGTTAGTCGCCGTCCTACTTGCCATGTGCCAACTCATGCTTGTTCAGAAATATAGCCTTGTGCTCCTGTGCAATACACCTTGCCCAACTGCGGGCAAAGCCGAAAAACAGAAGTGCGTATGCACTGGCAAACGTAGTTCCCGTACATTAGCTCATGTTTGCCAGTGCATGTGCACTTCTGTTTTTCGGCTTTCGGTACCTATGAAGTAGGACAGCGACCAATAGCCGTTAGGCTTGATGTAGAGACCCGAAACCAAGCCCATCGGACCGGACTGATAAATTAACATACAGCGCGGGACACATTATACAGTATGCAAGAGGAGTCACGGGGTTCTATAACTATGTAGGGAATGCATAGCAGACGCTTAATAAGGCGATATTTGCAGCTGCTATGCCATAAAAGTGGTGACAGATTCCCTTTAAAGATTGTTTCAAAGCGTATCAAATGTCCATAAATTGATAAGATTTTGTTTTACCCTGTTAACACTGCATACTTTTATAATCTGATGTACTCCTCTGAACTTACACATACCAACACATTATAAATGTATACACCCGTAAAACCAAAGGCATTACTACTATAATACTATGGGGGGTTCCACTCTATAGGCACATCAAGGGCTCTCCAAACATGACATGGCACCTGCAGACCATTCCATCAAAGTCTGCGCTCCAAAACAGTAGTTTTCCCCTACATATGGGGTATCTGTGTACTCAGGAGAAATTGCACAACAAACTTTGTGGTCCATTTCATATCGGGACATTATTCCTGGGACGTTATTTTTTTCCTGCAGTAACTGCCCCCAGAGAAAGAATTTCTGCTTTTATCCCCTTTGTAGTAGTAGAAATTGGCTTATTAGGCGCCATAAACTTTAATAGCTAATATATCCGCAAAGGAGATGAGAAATTTGAAAAAGAAAAAAAAAATCGATCTGCAGCCACTATTCCATGATGTGGCCAGTGTAATATGCTAAAACTGATGAAAGATCCTCTGTAAAAGAAGATTTCACTACACAACTGGCTAATGGCTGTACACTACAAAGCTAAAAGCTTGAGTGGTTGCCCACATTATGCAATTATGGTGGCCATACAGAGTCATACATAAAAGCTGTCAATCTTTTTGTGAAAGCCGAGCAAGCAGGACTCAGACTTCCCAGACAGTTACATGGAAAACTAAATCGAAACCTATAGTCTCTCCAGCTCCGTGTGCCCCCTATCTTGTGCTGCCAGATAAGCCATTGATGTTAGGTGGTTGGGGGTCCTCACTTCATGTTGTACCAGGCACTTGTATGGACCAGCATATGTGAATACTGAATGGGCCACCGCTCCCACAGAAGCACCTTGGCCCCTTTGTTGATTAGATGGGATTCTGAAAGACTGACCTCTACCAGTATATTGATGGCCTATTGAAATAGAAGGTTTCCTCTGTGCCAGCTGGGATGTCAAAACCGCATAGCAAATGGTGGCATTTTCTGGTAAAGCTGTAGGGTTGTTTCTGACATTTGCACAGTGCTATACCTTTTAGTAAGTGCAAGGTCGTTTTCTAAAGAAAATCACATAGTATAGTTTGTATTACTTATTAATGTCTTCATCAGACTGATTTCATAGCTGACGATACCTACTGCTTCACAGAAATGATATAGTAGAAGGGGTTTTCTCACAAAGAAAGTAGATTGGAATAATAACATCCACAATTGGATGTGTTTAAATACAATGTTCCTGTGCCGAGATAATCTTATACGTGTGCCCCTGCTGTGTACTGTGTCTGACCATACAGGAACATGGTCTGATCTTACCACATCTCCTGCATGGGATCGCAGCTGATTGTTTGTCGGGCAAAGCATTTCACTACCTGTTTTTGACCCCTTCATGACCTTTGACATATAGATATGTCAAAGATCATGTCTCTCTGCCTTTGACGTTGGCTCTGGTGCTAAGCCCGCCTCTTTCCCCACACATGACAGCTGATCTGTTTAGCAGTCATGTGCCTTTTAACAGCCGCTGGTGAATCAGAGATCCACCCACAGCTATTAACCAGTTAAATGCCACTGTCAATCACTGACACACAGCGGCATTTAACAAGCACTGGCCGGAAGCGCATCTCAAGTCCCACCCATAGTCGCTTCTGTCACTTGATCATGGGGCACCGAAGGGTTGTCATGACAGCAGGGAGTCTGCAGAAGACCCCCTGTGCCTGTTAATGCAAATCTCCTGTGAACGCCGATTCGCGGCCGGCGTTCATTATTATTACTATTTATTTTTATAGCACCATTAATTCCATGGTGCTGTACATGAGAAAAGGGGGTACATACAGGGTTATAGGAGATTTTTGCTACACATAACAGACCTTAGGCTGGTTTCAGACTTGCGTTCCTGTGCGCTGCGAATGGCATCGTACTTTCTCCTCGCTTCCTCTGTGAAGCTCCGCCTACTGCCGGCTGCATGCAGCGTTTCCCTGCGTACCTATCCTATCCGCATGCAACGCCTGTCCCTGCGTACCCAATGTTAAAGATTGGTACGCAGGGAAATTCTGCACGCAGTAGGCAGTAGGTGGAGCTTCACGGAGGAAGGAAGGAGGAAGTACGCCGCCATCCGCAGCGTACAGGAACACAAGTGTGAAACCAGCTTTAAGCCCTGCTATCTGTAGCACAGGCAATCGGATCTTCCAAGTCTCATAAGGGACTGTTGAAGCCAGTAAAAAGTTACCTTTTTTTTTTTAATTTGGCAAGTCATATTTTTTTTTTTTTTTTAAACAATAAAATGCAATAATGGCGATCAAAACATTGCATCTACCCCAAAAAGGTATTAATAAAAACATTAGCTAAGGGCGCAAAAAATAATTACCAAGCCCCAGATCCCGAAAAATGTTAGAATTTTTTTTCACCAATTGAATTAAAAGAACCCTATGCATGTTTATTATCTGCGTACTCGTACTGACCTGGAGACTCATATTGCCAAGACAGTTTAAGCATTTAATGAACATGGTAAATAAAATAAAAAAAGTAACAATAATTGTGGAATTGCATGGTTTTTCTTTGTGATTTCACTACATTTGAATTTTTTTTTTCACATTTTCCAGTACACAAATATGGTAAAATCAAAGGTTGTTATTCAAAGGTAGGAATCGTCCCTTAATAATCAAGCTTTCATACTTCTAGATTGATGGAAAAACTAAGAGTCATGGCTGTGGCAAGAAGGGGAGTAAAAAACAAAAGGGCAAAAATGGAAAATTCAATGGACGTGAAGGGGGTTAAGCAATGTTTCCCCCACAGAAAGAATCAGCTGTGATTAGGTGCTGTAATGTCTGTATACTCCCTTTTTCTCCCCCCCCCTGCCCAGTAGCTGTTGTATGATCAGACCATATTCCAGTACACAGCAGGGGCACATGTATAAGATTATCTCAGCACAGGAACATTTTTTAACACATCAAATTTTGGAACTTATTATTCCAAGATCTGTTGATTCAAATGTTGATTAAAACGAACTTTGTCGGCAAACCCCTTTATAGGCGTAAATGGGTAGGTTTCATGAAGTTGAATGCACTCTGTTAATTGTCTCAAATTGACCATGGCAATCTTTTTTTTTTTCTTTGTATATTCTTAGGTTGGCGCCAAGGGCAGAGTGGTAGGAATTGATCACATTAAGGAGTTAGTAGATGATTCTGTAAATAACGTGAAAAAAGACGATCCGTTGTTACTATCTTCTGGTCGGGTGAACCTTTTAGGTAAGTGTCGTGTACGCTTTCAGTATATGGACATAAGTGCTGTTGGAGATCCATATATTAAAGCGTAGTATCTATAAAGAGCATCTCCTGTGACCAATGATGGCAGTGACTGTAAAATTCATGTTCTACCAATCCTAGATTAAGTAGCCAGGTGGTGTTTTACATCCATAGTAAAGCCAGACCGGCGGTGGGGGATGTGTCAGCCACTTTGCTCCTAGATTGTTACATGCTGTCAGCAAAATGTTATTTTCCACTTGTATAATGCAATTTACAGAAACCATCTAATTGGTGTTTAAATCAATGCAAAGATAAAAGGTAAACATTTAATGAAAATCAATGCTGTGATACCAAATGTGTTCTCTATTTTATTTTGCTATTTGAAAACTGGAAAAAGGGATGGGATTTAAACTTTATATTTTAATATTTTTAAAAAACTTTTTATTTTTTTAATTCTTCCAGGGGAATTTAACCTGCAGGTTATAGTAGAAGTTATAGCCTTTGAAGTTCAGCCTATATCTGATCTTCAGTGGTGTACCCAAGATGGGGGTGACGGGTGGCACCTTCAGAAGGACTCTAGCTGTCATGGCAACCCAGTGGTCCCTCACCATGCTATCGTGGAGGACTGGTGGGTTCCTGTGACTGCATACTCGTTGATTGTGCAATTTAAATGCCTCTGTTAAGTAGTCAAGGTGGGTTTTACAAGCAGATGTATTACAGGCGGCTGCCAGGGTATGATGATGGTACAGCTCCTGAGCCCGCACCATACGTTTTGATCGTAATGTATGTGTATAGAGCATGCAGCAGTTGATATGAATTTGACGTCGGCTGCTGTGCTCTGCGTAAGCAGCGACCGAGGTGACAGAGGCGAGCAGCCAATGAATCTTGTGCACAGTTCTCTGTCTTCCTCTCACTTGTGATTGAAAGTGTTTCCTGTAACATTGTAGTAAGTTTTACATTTTCCCTCCTTTTTTGTTTTATTTTTTGCTAAGTGATAAAATTATTACAGAAATATGTAAGAAAAAAAAATGAAATGTATTTATTTTTAAAGTTTTATGTTGGGTTTCAGCAACATGCAGTCAGGGCCGGCGTTGGGGGCAGGCAGACCAGGCAGCTGCCTGGGGCCCCCGCTTCCCCAGGGGCCCCCGCTAGCAGCAAGTCACGCAGCCCCTATGGGGCCCCTGTGAGCCAGGGGGGCCCGCCTGCCGCCAGCGCCCACTCCCCCGCCGCATTGAACTATACCTGCGTCTGCCGGTACAGTTCAATGCAATGATGGAGGAGAGAGCGTCACCTGACACTCCCTCTCCCATCATTCCCCGCTCTGCCTCTGACACTGCGGGTGCGCGCGCACTCACTGTGTCCCAGGCAGTGCAGCAGCAGCCACCGAGACAGGAGCAGGGAGCACTTCGGGCACGAGGGGAGGTGAGGAGCTTGTGTTTTTTTATTTTATTTACTGGACTGTGGGGCCATTCTCGGGAGGGGAGGGAAGGGGGGATGTGGCCAGTGCTATATGCTACTGTGTGGGCAGTGCTATATACTACTGTGTGGGCTCTGCTGTACACTACTGTGTGGGCTCTGCTGTATACTACGTTGTGGGCAGTGCTGTATACTACTGTGGGCAGTACTGTATACTACTGTGTGGGCTCTACTGTATACTACGTTGTGGGCAGTGCTGTATACTACGTTGTGGGCAGTGCTGTATACTACTGTGTGGGCAGTGCTGTATACTACTGTGTGGGCAGTGCTGTATACTACTGTGTGGGCAGTGCTGTATACTACTGTGTGGGCAGTGCTGTATACTACTGTGTGGGCAGTGCTGTATACTACTGTGTGGGCAGTGCTGTATACTACTGTGTGGGCAGTGCTGTATACTACTGTGTGGGCAGTGCTGTATACTACTGTGTGGGCTGTGCTGTATACTACTGTGTGGGCTGTGCTGTATACTACTGTGTGGGCTGTGCTGTGTATACTACTGTGTGGACTGCTGTATACTACGTGGCAGTGCTATATACTACTATGTGGGCTGTGCTATATACTATGTGACTTATATATTTGGGGAGTACATTATATTCTATGGAGGAGGCTGTGTTATGTACTATGGGGGCTGCATTATATTCTGTGGGATGGCTTTATTAGATTTTATGAGGGATGATTGCATCATACTCTTTGATGGGGCTACATTATATTCTATGGGGAGGTGGGCTGTATTATATCCTGTTCAGGGCTACATTACATTCTATGGGAGGCTGTATTATATTTATATTCTATGAGGGGTGATTGCATCATACTCTGAGGGGGCTACATTATACTATATGGGGGGGCTGCATTGTATTCTATGGGGAGGTTACATTATACTCTGTGGGGGGGCTGCATTATACTCTGGGGTGGTGGCTGCATTATACTATATGTGGGCTGCATTATACTGTATCGTGGACTATGGGGAATACATTATACTATATGAAGAACTATGGGGTGCATTATACTATGGGAAGTGAATTGTACTAGATGGATGACTATGGCGGTGCATTATACTTTATGGAGCACTGTGAGGAGTGTATTATGCTATATGGAGGACTGAGGAGTATATTTTAATATATGGAGGACTATGCGGAGTGTATTATACTATATGGAGGACTATGGGAAGTGTATAATACTATATGGAGGATTATGAGGAGTGTATTATACGTTTTACAATATGGAGGACTGTGGTGCACATTATAATATATGGAGGAGTATGGGGTGTATTATACTAAACAAGCAAAATGCTGCATATTCATTGGGTGATTGGATTGTTTATGCCGGAATAAAAATCCTTGTTCTCAGCAGCACATAGCCGGTGTAAACTGTAGATGTGCTGCTGATAACATGATACTGTATGGTGATCTGTTAGTGATCTATTAGTGATGGTTCTTTCCCATCATTCTTTCTTAGGCTACTTTCACACTAGCGTCGGGCTCGGCCCGTCGCGGTGCGTCGGGCCGAGGTTCCCGACGCTAGCGTTGTCTCCGCCGCACAACGGGGGCAGCGGATGCATTTTTCCAGCGCATCCGCTGCCCCATTGTGAGGTGCGGGGAGGTGGGGGCGGAGTTCCGGCCGCGCATGCGCGGTCGGAAAAAGCGGACCGTCGTGAGCAAAAAACGTTACATGTAGCATTTTTTGGTCCCGACGGTCCGCCACAACACGGCGCAACCGTCGCACGACGGTTGCGACGTGTGTCAATCCGTCGCAATACGTCGCTTAATGTTAGTCTATGGGGAAAAAACGCATCCTGCAAGCACTTTTGCAGGATGCGTTTTTTCGGCAAAACGACGCATTGTGGCGGATTGCAGTTAACGCTAGTGTGAAAGTAGCCTTAGACGGTGGAAAGAGGCCAGGAAACAAGCGTCCAACGACTTCAGTATTGTCGATCACACTCGTTTAGCGGCCTGAGATCAGTGCATCTAAATACAACTGAAATGCTTCTGTGTGATGTGCAATATGTTAGCATTTGGGGCCCCATATTAAACTTTGCCTGGGGCCCCACTTTGCCTAAAACCGGCCCTGTATACAGTACAGAAAAAAAATCAAGATGGGCAAAGTGTAATTGCATCAGTATTGGGGTTCAATAATGGACAATGACTCACGCTATGCTATTTGCTGCAAATATCCCTCCCTTAGGCTATGATCACATTACAGAAAGAGCCTCAGTTTCAAGTATATATCAGTAAACCTCTGTCATGTGTCCCCACTGTACCCATGACTCTTTCAGGCTGGTCTGCCGCCTGTCATGCCCCTCTCAGAAAGTCTGGTGTGTGCACCTCTGGCCTTCAGCCCACAATGTCACTGAGCTGGAGGAAGGATACAGAGGAGACCCTGAGCACTCGTCACAATGTGCCCCATAGTGTAAGGGTGCAGGAGGTTATCACAGAGGGTAGAGCTCAATTTCTGGATTATCCCGCAGGGCAATGAATAATAGGGGAGTGGACCTACGGCAAACCCCAGAGGAGTCCTGCTGATTGTCACTGACCAAATGCAGGGAGACCTTTTATAATGCCTGCCTCCTCATCATCTGACTTTTATAATATTAGTCTGTGACAAGCTCACGCTGTCAGTACAATGTACCGCTTATTGGATATTCTCCTGATGATGGCATCTCTGAGCTCTGTAGTCGTCCTCCTTACAGAGGTATGAGGAGAATGTGAGCTAAGGGGGTGAGGAACGCCTGGTCTCCTGTACCGGTAGAGTGCAGAAATGATTATTGCATGTTCTAACAGGCAATGTACATGTAATATGAGCCTGCAGCCATACATTTTCTTACTTGTGTAATTGAGCTTAGTAATAGCTACCTCAGACGCAATACCTCAGACAGGCTGGTCTGATATAGGAGGATATGTGGCCGTGTCTGGTTGTATGGCATGCTATCTGTCACCCAGGCACTATGAAAAGGACAGATTTATGCCCTCGGGCTTCACTGCACTGTGCTTCCATCTCCCTTTGGCCTTAATATTAGCTTTACCTGCTGGATCACTTTGAATGTGGATTTAAATAAAAATGAAAATTGTTCTTAATTAAAATGGCAAATACAGTAATTAAAAATGTGATTTATCGCCCAACCCTTCCTAAGTGCTGTTTCTGACTCACTTAATACATACTTCATACACACATGGCACAATTAAAATACAGGCGAATAGCCTCTATCAAAGCTTTATTTTAGGTCTGTATGAAGTTCTGTAATATGGTTTTGTAAGCCCTTTTAGAGTATGCGCTGGGTATGTTTACAAGCTCTTACAAGAAGAAACATTGGGTATCTGAAAGCCCTTATGAGAGAGCACAACCTGGGTATGTGTATGAGCCCTTACAAAAAAGAGAGCACTGGGTATGTGTATGAGCCCTTAAGAGAGAGCGCAACCTGGGTATGTGTACAAGCCTTTACAAGAGAGCACGCTAGGTTACTGTTTGAGCCATTACATGAGAGAGAACCAGATATAAGTGCAAGACTTTACAAGAGCGAGCACTGGGTATGTGTACAATCCCTTACAAAAAAAAGAGAGCATTGGTTATGTGTATGTGCCCTTACAAGAGAGCGCCCACTGGGTATGTGTAAGGGCCCTTACATGAGAAAGCGCGATTGGTAAGTAAATGCGCTCTAACAAGAACGTGTACTGGTTGGGTGTACAAGCTCTTACAAGAGAGCGCACTGTGGGAGTACGAGCCCTTACAAGAGATTGTGCTGGGTAGGTGTACGATCCCTTACAAGAGAGCGCACTGTGGGAGTACGAGCCCTTACAAGAGAGTGCACTGTGGGAGTACGAGCCCTTACAAGAGATTGTGCTGGGTAGGTGTACGATCCCTTACAAGAGAGCGCACTGTGGGAGTACGAGCCCTTACAAGAGATTGTGCTGGGTAGGTGTACGATCCCTTACAAGAAAGCGCACTGTGGGAGTACGAGCCCTTACAAGAGATTGTGCTAGTTGGGTGTACGAACCCTTACAAGAGAGCACACTGGGTAGGTGTACGAGCCCTTACAAGAGATTGTGCTGGTTGGGTGTACAAGCCCTTACAAGAGAGCGTGCTGGGTAGGTGTACAAGCCCTTACAAGAGATTGTGCTGGTTGGGTGTACAAGCCCTTACAAGAGAGCGTGCTGGGTAGGTGTACGAGCCCTTACAAGAGATTGTGCTGGTTGGGTGTACAAGCCCTTACAAGAGAGCGCACTGTGGGAGTACGAGCCCTTACAAGAGATTATGCTGGGTAGGTGTACGATCCCTTACAAGAGAGCGCACTGTGGGAGTACGAGCCCTTACAAGAGATTGTGCTGGGTAGGTGTACGATCCCTTACAAGAAAGCGCACTGTGGGAGTACGAGCCCTTACAAGAGATTGTGCTGGGTAGGTGTACGATCCCTTACAAGAGAGCGCACTGTGGGAGTACGAGCCCTTACAAGAGATTGTGCTGGGTAGGTGTACGATCCCTTACAAGAAAGCGCACTGTGGGAGTACGAGCCCTTACAAGAGATTGTGCTGGTTGGGTGTACGAACCCTTATAAGAGAGCGCGCTGGGTTGGTTGTATGAGCCCTTACAAGAGATTGTGCTGGGTAGGTGTACGATCCCTTACAAGAAAGCGCACTGTGGGAGTACGAGCCCTTACAAGAGATTGTGCTAGTTGGGTGTACGAACCCTTACAAGAGATTGTGCTGGGTTTGTGTACAAGCTCTACTCCTGTATCGGTTGGACGTGATCAGCATGACAGGTAGTCTCTATATTGACATTCTAATGTCCTGCTTTTTTGTGTATCCTTAGTTGGGGATGGACGAATGGGTCATCTTGAAGAAGCACCATATGATGCTATTCACGTTGGAGCTGCCGCGCCGGTAGTGCCACAAGCTGTACGTACTTTATTTTACTAGTTTTGGGCAAACAAATTACGTTGTATAGTCTTAAATGGCTTGTTAGTTCTTTAAAACACAGTCCTGGAGATGCAGCTTTCAGCCTTAGAACTGAGAAATTAGCATTTGAATGGGCTTAGAGGACCTTACAAAGTATATTGCACATGGAAAACCCTGATATAGCAATATAAAAAGGAGCAATCCTAATCCTGTTAGGCGTTCTGTAAAGCTTACCATTTAAAGTTGGTACAAGTAGGTAAATATCTAATTTGCAGCAACAGGAATGTTGATGAACACTCTTAAAACACTTAAAATATTAAAGGTGATCAGTTGAGTGTTTAAATAGTTAAAATTGCTGAGTTCTTGTAAAATCAAGCAACTTTGCAATTGTCATTATGATAACAGTGGCCATTTTAAACTGAGGGATATTTAATTCTATTGTGTACAGCCCGTTACCTAGGTTACCGGCCACTCTGCAGTCTCGGAGAAGCCAGTTACCTAGGTAAGGAGTATGCTCCGCTCTCGGGTTCTATGCTAGAGCATGTAATTGCTGCTCTGAAGCTGGCTGAATTCGGCTAGCTGGAGTCCCCCTGCGTGTCTCCCATGCTGCCTCTACTAGCACCATGGGGGAGCGCTCAATTTGACCAGCAGCGCGACCATGCTGCAGTGCTCTACTGAAGAAAGAACTTAAGAACTCTCTTAAAATGACCTTCCAGGCAGAACCTAAAATTTCACTAAAGTTGGCACATGTTTAGTGAACATACCTGGTGCCCTCCTTGGTATCATCAGCACTGGCATATCTGAGGATGGTGAAGGGGGTTGAGTTATGGAGATTGGACAGCACTCTCCATAGCATTGAGGCCGATGCTGGATACTGCACTGTATACACACAGATTGCATCCAGCTCTGTCGTAGAGAACCAGAGGGTCCATGTTGTTTCATGTTGCTGAGACCATTACACCAGTAGACCAACATTCTGGCCTTCTAGTGCGTTTTCTCACTTTCAATAGTATCCGAATGCTTGACATATAAATGTTTGATTCGGGGACTGATGTTTTTAAAGTTGTACCTAAAGCTTGTTAGTGCACACATAGAAAACCCCCTGTACCTTCATTAGTCCACAATGTTCCATCACCCAGCAGGAGAGATCCTAGTGGTACGCGGCAGGGAATTCCAATTGGAACAGTTGCCCTTAAAGCACATCAGTAAAATATATACCTCTTGTGTATAATAGTGGACTCTTCTAGATTTATCCCTTCTCATTGCGGATCACCAAAGATCAAGTCTGGTGGCTTCTCTTAGGTTGATGTATACTGACTGCACGATCCATTGTTTCTGTTTTGGCGCTTTCACAGTTTAGTTTTATTCACCTATGATTTGTTCTTTCAGCTTATAGATCAGCTTAAACCTGGAGGAAGATTAATCCTACCTGTCGGACCTGCCGGAGGAAACCAAATGTTGGAGCAATACGATAAGTTAGAAGACGGAAGTGTCAAAATGAAACCTCTAATGGGGGTGATCTATGTGCCTTTAACAGACAAAGAAAAGCAATGGTCAAGGTGGAAGTGATTTTCTGTCCCACTCTTTCTCCTTCCAGTTACACACAAGGTGAAAGGTCTGGATATTAGCAGATAACTGGAATGACTGCATTAGCTGCTGTCACTGCTTTCTGCTACTTCCATACCATCTAACACTAGTACACGATGGAAGGGTAGATCCTACAACACGTTGAAAGAATTGGTGTGCATGGTCCACGTGCAAATTAACACACTATTTGCCAATCTTGTATAGCTTCTTTTTTCCCCAACATGTTTTTTATCTAATTCAGCATTTGGTCTCACATCTACAAATAAATTGTTTGTTACCTGTTAAAAAGAGGCATTGGAACCTGTCCACATGAGGTGCATTGGTATTTGTGATTGCTATATTTTAAAAAATAAGTGGTTTATATCAGATATTTAGAATGCTTCAGTCAAACAACCTGCAAATAAACAAGAACCTATACTTTGTAAAAGGGGAGCAACAAGTGATATTTTAGTTACTGCTAAACATATACCTTTATCCACCCAAAAATTGAAACATTCATGTTAATGATATGCACATAATGAAAAAATAGAAACAACATTTTCAAAACATTTTGATTTATCCAGTAACAAGCGAGGGCCATACTCAGATTTACTTGCACACTTTGGCTGCTGTCAATGAGGTTATTCATGGTTGTAATGAGGAATGTTAAGCCACACTGAATGCACTTGTGCACACAAATCATCAAGATCCACTGCTGGCAGTTCCTTATCATTGCCGACCAATGACATCCTAGATCTACTCAGTCGCAGACAAGTCCAGTGATGCTGCAGGCTATGGTAGCATATTTAGGCCAGTCAGGCTGCTCACAGTAGCACGATCAACATGTGGTCTGGTGTTGACATGTTAAAAAAAAAAAAAAAGTGGCTCCTTGGACGCTTGGCAGAAATGGCCGTACTATTGTGGTTCCATGACCAAATCAATGTATTGCTGAGCTGTTAGTGAGAAGGGTCTGGCTACTTTATATTATGCCACCCCACCCCACAGTCCAATGAGTAGGAGAGGTGTGATGTTCCCTTTTGAATGCTTCTTCATTGACCTCACTCCACCGCACTCAAAAGCGATCATGGTACAGAGTAAGACGATAATAGAAAGTGAAATGGAGGTCTGTCCTCTTCAGCGCTGATTCCCGCTTTTGTCTTGGATGCAATGATAGCCAGACATTGGTCTGGAAACCCTTCATGAGGGAATTTTACACCAGTCCTTGGGGATTATGGTGTGGGGTACCATAATGTATGGAGGGCAATATTCAACCCAGGGAACTGAGACATCAATCTGTGACTCCATGTCACAAAAGCTCCCTTCCTCAGGAGTATGAAATGTAAACACTACTCAAGAAAGACAATCTTGGGAAAAGAGGCCTATGTGCAAAGTAAAAACATAAGACGTTTTTCTATATATATATAAAAAAAAAAATTAGACTTATAATTCATCCAAGAAAGACAGTTAGTAGCAAGTTACAATAGATAGGCACATTCTAGGCATAATTTAATATATACCACGGAGATATTGGAGTCCTTATATTTATATAAAATTTAATGTAGGTCAAACCATTGTTAACTGGTTAAGCAAAATAAAGTTAATAATTATTATTATTTTTATTAAAGTGCAAGTGCTTTTAATTATTATCATAGATTCCTATTGCTGTGAATATATTGTACAGTGTTGATCTGGTCAGAGAAACATCAATTAGCTATAATAAAGAAATGGAACGCATGAGAAGAGCCATTCAAAGCAGATTCTGAGGATCTATAAATACATATAAGGTGCAAGTGCTTTTTGTATCTGTGTTTAAAAAATCTCCATAATTTGGGTTAGAGATATATAACACATGTCAATAGTGCCAAGGGTAAGATAAATAAAGTGTGTAGAAGGTATATTCACAAAATGATGAGTGCCTTGTCTGTATATATAACAGCTACCACCCCGACTACTCTGTTTCGCCTGAGCTTTTTCCGTTTTGCCCCTTGAAAAAAGCTCAGGCGAAATGACGGCATTTAGCTGGTAGCTGTTACATATACAGACAAGGCACTCGTCACTTTGTGAGTATACACTCTACCCACTTGACGGAGATTATGCATCTTTTTTTTTTTTTATTTAAATAGGTTTTTATTAAGAATAAACAAAAACATTACATTTCAATTACCTTTCAATTTGTTACATACAAATTTTCTCATTTTCCAACAACCTCAACAATCCCAACATCCCCCCCTCCCACAGGACAGCTCAACTCCATAGAAACTTCTATTTGGAGATTATGCATCTTATCCTTGACGTGCCTCCTTTCTTTGGCGCTGACATTTGATATATATCCCAAACCCAAATTATGGGGCTCTGTAGGACAGATACAAAAAGCATTTGCACCTGATATGTATTTATAGATCCTCAGACTCCACTTTGAATGGCTCCATTCTCATGTGTGTCATTTCTTTCTTATAGACAATTGAGGTTTCTCTGGCCAGATCAACACCATACTATATATTCACAGCAATAATGATTATAATTAAAAGCACTTGCACTTTTTTTAAAAAAAGTTTTATATTCCATTATCTGTAATCAACATTTTGTTTTTTGCTTAACCATTTAACAGTGGTTTGAACCGGATACATGAACCTTGAATAAATATTCTGAGCTATTACTCCATTGTCTCAGTGGTATATATAAAATTATGCCTAGACTTGACTATTGTAACTTGCTACTGACTGTCTTTCTTGCTTGAATTAGAAGCCTAATTTTTAATAGAAAATGTATCAATAAAAATGTATTCTTTTACTTTGCACATAGGCCTTTTTCCCAAGATTGCCTTTCTTGAGTAGCATTTACATTTCATACTCCTTCTGAGGCAGGAGGCTTTTGTAAAATAGTCGCGGCTTGATGTCTCAGTTCCCTGGGTTGGATATTGCCCTCCATACATTATGGCACCCCACACCATATTGTAGAGGTTCTACGCTTCTATATGTTGGACAGACTGTTGACCAACTCGGAAGGAGTATGTCAGCTGTGAACTTTACACTTGCAAAGCAGCCCTTAAGAAAATTTCAGTTTTGGAGGTACACTTTAAGTAGAGCGTAAAAAATACAATTTATCTTCTGGACATACTTTTTAGCCCTATTCTGATAGGAGAGTCTATTGAGGTACAATGTAAAGGCGATGGACATTTCACATTCTGAAAATGTATTTCACTGTGGCCCCAAATGCTGCAATTAAGAAAACATGTCACATGAGATAAGCTTCCAGTTTGCACCGCCGCACATTATTTCTTCTGCTCTGCATCACTTTTTTGTTGTCTTTTTTTTTTTTTTTTTAATAAGATACTTATATAACAAGCTTTTACTTTTTGTTGCTTTGCTTTTATCCAGTCTTTAAACCATGTTCTGTTTTGGCACATCTCCCAGTAACAAAGCTGTCTAACTTCTGTTTTTGTCCTTTCAGGGATGAATTGTAACGGCTCCATCACTCCGAACCAAACATAGTGTTATGGTGTGGTGCTCTCACGCACCTCCAAAAGCTTCTTCTTCAGACTCATCGGCAGCGCAGCTTCTTCTGGATTTTTTTTTTCCCCTGCTGAATTGGCATGAGTGTTTTTTCATATTTTTTTTCATTTTGGCTTTTAAAAACAAATGTTAAACTGTGCAGATCCCTTATAAAATATTCTAATTTAAGATTTTTATTTTTTTTGAGTTTGAAAATACCGGAGTGTTTGACTGACGTAGTGCAGCTACTCGCTCACCATTGCGAACTATTTAAAAAAAAAAAAAAGCACTTATTTTGTTTTAATTTCTGGATACATATAATGTCAGCATCACTGTACAATGTTCAGACCATCACCAAATGACACTACAATGCATAACGTCAAGTCTCCGCTAAGTGCTGCTAAACATATAGAACTGAGCTTCCCTCTCAGAGCTTTTTGACGTGGTGTCGTAGAATAGCATGTGGATGCAGTCAGCAGCTTTGTCTTAACACCAGGGAATATTTCTGTCCTTTCTAGTCTCTGTGCTACCAGGTCATGACACTCATAGCCCAGTGCATCAGAGTGAGCTGTAGACCACCTGGAACGATGCTGGTCATACTCAACATGTAAGAAATAGTTTTCATGGTTTTTGAGAAAGGTAACACTTGGCAGCCACTGCTACATCCGAGCTTTTTCTGTTGATGCAGTTTATAGTTCACTGCTGTGTACAGCACGTGCTGTGTAAGCCATGTTCTCGAACAGTTTATGCAGTTACGCTTTGCCAAATAAAGTACAAACCCCCCTAAAAAATGCGCCTGGACGTCTTTTGTGTTAGTGCTGAAGGCTGTGACACGAATGAAAAGATTGAGGTTCACGGTGTGAAAATAAGGACAAGTTCTTGCTCTGCTTGTCAGTCATAACCGCCATGTTAATTTCCCCTTTGTACAGTAGACGCTGTTGTCTGTGGAACAGGTGGTAAATTTGAGAACACGGCTGGATTCTGGCACAGCACGTTGAGGTGTCACGTACTTGTGCAACCCTTAATTTAGACATGATCACAGGAAGGATCCAACTTGTACAGAACAGCTTTGCTGGAAGTACTGTAAGTGCAAAGTACAACAAATCAAACCTTCCGTCAAGACCAAATGGCAGAACACCATCTGCTAAGCGACAAGGAAAACCGCCTCGGGGAACTCATCAAAGTGCTTCCGGTAATGATTGCCTCTGGTTGTTAGGCATTGTACATACAATATCAAGGACAGCGGTAACGGTAAGTGTACCAGATTGGGTGCAGACCTTTCTGAGAGTCCCATTTATCTCAATAGGGTTTATAGCAATCCACATACATGGAACTGATGGATGAGTGGCTGACATTTCTGAAACAAATCTGTCATGTGAACCCAAAGTTATTCACACTTTTCATGCAATGAGATCTTTTTCAGAGGGACAGATAGGAAATTATATCTCTAGGGTTTCCTCCAGCACTCTACTGAAAGTCAAAGCCCAGAGGTTCACTTTAGACCATTGGTGATCATCTTCCATGTGAACGTGACTGCATATGGAAACGGCTGAGTAAATTGTGCTTATTAGTGATGAGTGAGTGTGCTCGCCACTCGATTGAGGGTCCTCGAGCGCCAAGCTGAGGCCCCACCCTGCATGTTTAGCCTCTATTAACCAATAGACATGTGGGAATTGCCTGCCCTACAAGGTAAACATGCAAAATGCGATACTCAATGTACCGAGCACCCCGCTGCACGATCGAGTGGCGTGCACACTCGCTCATCACGAGTGCTTATCTGTTGCCTTATCTTTAGTACACTGTAATGAAGGGTGACTAATGGCTCATTATTGCCACCAGGGCACATGCAATGGATATAAATGTGTATATTTGGGGAAAGTTCTGTAGGAGTGATAGGAAAGAAATTCATTCATAATGGAAAAGCAAATCCAGATATTTTTGGTACACCTATTCCCTTGTGTCTACATGAAGAGTACCAGAACGCACCCATTGGGCTGCATACTGTATGCTAAACAGATGGGCGAGGGGAGCAATAGGGCTCACGGTGATCACTGATTCACAGATCAGTGTCCTATTGTGTCTATTTGCTAGCATAAAAGTCTGAGACGAAAAAAAAACCCAGGTAAAATGGTTTCCAATATTTCAAGAAAATGAGCCATGAAGATGAAATGGAATAAAACAAAGACCTAACTTATACTAGTGTTTTATTTCCCGGAGCTGCAGTGCTCCCCACCGGTCTTCATACGCTTTCCACCTTCCTCACCTTCTATGTAGCAGCAAGTTCATACAGAAAGTTCTTTATTATCAGACCAATGAGGTCAGGGAATGTGGAAAGTTTTAGTTTCACCTCGAGGATAAGTTCATGTAGTTTTAAATAATTTATTTTTATTTTATCCAAAGAATCCGCATATATGTTCACATTTAGTTTCCTTTTGTTATACCATATAAAAAGAAACAATACAATGAGGATATGGTCCCTTTATTATCACAAGTATTTTCAGCTTTCTGGTGTACAGACAATAAGTTAAGGTATGCAGGAAAACAAAGAAGGGGCACAAACGTTACAGATACATGCCATTTATGAGATAATCAGACTCTTCAGACGTCAATGGACGAGCTTTTTTCAGTTTCTGTCTCACGAGCTGGAGACGACAGACCACCATCAACAGCAGGAAAGACGTAATGGCCAAACCAAGGGCCAATGGTAAAACCGCGCCTGAAAGAGAGCACAAATACAATGAGAAATCTACAGATTCAGCTTTATTTTATATACACACCAAACTAATATTACTAAAAGTAACACTAATTTACTATCAACGTTTAAAAATAATGTCCCCATCCCTTAGCTATCAGTAATATATGTTCAATGTATGCATCATAATATCGGCCGAAGATTCCAGTCCCTCTGCTGCATAATGTGACCGCAGTTGTGGAAGTCTGAAACTTACTGCATACATTACCGATAGCATTTATAGCATATATATGATGGTACTTTTTTGTTTTTCGCCAGCCTCCATCTCGATTCCTAGATCTCATCCTGCATTTTTTACTTTATGCTCTTGATGAGTGAACGTGCTCAAATATGGCGTTATTTGAGCACGCTCAATTGCTAACAGAGTATCTTCGGCATGCTTGAAAAATCTGAGTACTGCCAGCTGCTTGTCTCGTGGCTGTTCGACAGCCGTACCACATGCAGCACGCCAAAGGTACTGTTAGCACCAGATCATGCTTGGATAAGACCTTGTCCCTGCACGTTCGCTCATCACAAGTTTTCATGGTCTCCCTTTCTTTGAGCTGGGCATTACGTTTATATAGCTTCTCATGGCTGGGTGTCCACAGTCAGGCCCCAGGCCTGCTCGGCCTTTATTTACATTGCGGTCTCTTTTCGACATAGTAAGGTTTTAATACTAGAGGTTAGAATCATCCTAATTGGGTACACTGTCACTGGGATGGAATGACTTACACTTTTCTGATGAAAAACAGTGGTTAGTAAGTACCCTTATGTTATTCATATGAACTGCTGATTTTTACTTACAGCAAGATATATGTTCACTTTGTTTCTATCTTATGTTTTTGATATATGGCACTTGTCTGCATTTCATCTCCTGGGTTTTTTTTTTTTTTTATCTTCAGTTTTCATCTTGATTCCTAGATCTCATCCTGCATTTTTCCTTTATGCTCTGCTATATACCTTATGATACATCAATAATGCATCACATTACCAGATAGAACCAGTACCACCTCTGCCTACTGTGGTAACACTATAATTATCCTTCCCACAATAATTTTCTAAATCCACTAATATGGAAGTATAAAGTCAGAGAGGCCTGTACAGTCATCATTTTGACTGGAGCTTTGTAATCATCATCAGTAACTGTGAGAGTAGTTTCTCTCCCTCCTGTAGTAAAAGTGCGTATGTGTGGTACAATTTCTGCAGTTCAATTAAATATGAACTTCCTTTCCAGGGGGTTACCATGAGACATGACCTAACGGAAGAGAAAGTATCTTTGCATTTTCAATTAAAAAAAACACGAGAAAGGTGATATTTACATAAGAAAATACTTGTTCAGTTACATGTATTGGAGGACTAGTGACAAAATAAAAAAAAAAAACAACTAAAACATGGAGTGCTACTTTAAAAACTAATGTGCTGGGTAACATTTTAATATATCAAGATCCCATGTATTCTTAAGACTTCTATTACGATCCATGGGACCTACTTTAGGTATGGACAAGTTGTCTGTAGCTCTTCAATCTAACCACAGCTATGTTATGGTTTTCAGAATACACACAATGGAGGAATTCTTGAATTAATCAATGTAAATGGGCTAGAATTCTGTTGCAATTCGTGCCCCAAAAACTGTATTCATTACTTGCACTATGTTTATTACTTGTTTTAGACACATTGGCCCCAATTCATCAATACTGGCAATTGCTGGTCTTGATGAGGGGATGTGGTGGAGTCAGACGCTCCTGATCCATAAAGAGGTGAACGTCTTTTCAGGAATCTGAAGTGTTCGGTCAGAATGGAGTAAGAATTCTGGTATCAGAGTTAGATTTCTGGCTTAAGGAATGCCATGGCTCGTCATGAATTATACGAACTGTGGTGTCATGCCCCGTTCCGCCCCAGCTCCATCTATTTTGATGGAGCTGGGAGAAACTGAAGATATAGTTTTGAATAATGTTGCACTAATGTGCCCGCTGCAACAAGGAAACATGGTTTAATGTGCAATTCTGTTCACTAAAAAAGATCAAACTTTTGATGTAAGTTTCAGGCACATAGCAAGCCAACTAATATTCTATGTACTTTGATAAATCTGGTACATTAGCCCAACATCATGAGCCACTTTGACGAGGTGACTGTCCTGCAGGGAACATCACAGCCGCCCTGCCTCATCACTCACCACATCTAAGATGACATAGCATCGCTTGGGAGAGGGGTGAGGGCCTATGTGGTGCCATCGTCTGACTTAGAGCGGCCTTTGCTGCTGGGAGTCCTTGACCCACAAGTGTACAGGCGCAGAGATTGGGAGGGGAGACTGGCTGTCTGGGTCCACCACAGCTCCGGAGCAAATCAAGCAATGATGAGGTTGCCTAGAGGAATCGGCCTGGCCATGTAGGCTTCTCCCTCCGACAGTCTCTATGCTGCTTGCACGCATGCCTTAACAGATGCCCGAGCGGCTTTTCTTCCCAGGCTGTTCCCTGCCTGGCAGGAATGGGATGTGGGGGGCCCCTTTTTTATCCCCTTTTGCCCTTTTTTTTTTTTTTACCTTTTCTCCATCTTCCCTCGCTATTGTTCTCTCTTTCTCCCTGCCGAGCCGCCTCAGAAGACAACAGTTGAGGGCGAAGGTGGCGGTGGTCGGGTGGGGGTACACCCCAATGTGAGAACCCCCTCGCCCGCCTCCACACCTCTGTTGTCCCCGCAAACGTATGGGCTCGGGAAAGCCTAGAAACGCGAACTCAGTGGTGGGATGTTATACATGTGGCACCTGCTTCTAACAGCAGACTTTGATCTGGGAGGAGAGGGGCATTTATTTTCCTATACTGCCAGTGCCGCTGCACTGGGGCCCGGAGGGGAGCTGCGCAAAGACATTCTTAGAAGGAAAAGCTTATAGACAGTTGGAATGAGGTGGAACTTAATAATCAAGATGAGCTTCTGTGGGATTCAGCTTGTTGGAGATAGCTGTGAATGTGGTCATTATTCATTACAATGTAACGCTTTACTGACATGGTTAAATGTGGTTTGTGCAGTAACATCGGGTGTGTTTGTGGTTTCTGTAACTGTGTGTGCTGTATTTGTTCCAGGTGTCTGACATGCACTGTGGTTGTGTGACACGTGCACTAAGCCATGATGAGGTGTGCATTGCATACTGTGTACTGTGCCATTATGACAGGTGCAATGTGCTTGTGTGATGTGCATGTATGACATGTGCTGTGCTTTTATGCATTGTGCATAGTGCTTATGGGACAAATGCTGTGCTGTTATGACTCGTGCCTAGTGCTTGTGCGATGTATGTGCTATACTTATGTAATGTGTGCACTGTGCTTGTGTGAAGTGTGCATAATGCTTGTATGATGTGTGTACCATGCTTGAATACATCGTGTAACATGTTCTTTTTATCTATCTCTATCTCTTTGGCATAGTGCTTCTGTGACATGAGCACTGTGTTTGCATTCTGTATGCACTGTGCTTGCATGACGTGTGCATGATGTGCATTGCTTGTATAACGTGTGCATGGTTGTGCGCTGTGCTTATATACTGCATGCACTGTGCTTGTATGACAAATGTGCTATGCTTGTATTCTGTTTCCACTGTGCTCTTATGATGTGCGCCGTGCTTTTATCCCGTATACGCTCTGCTTGTATGAGGTGCGCCGTGCTTTTATCCCATATGTGCGCTGCTTGTATGACGTGCGCCGTGCTTTTATCCCGTATGCGCTGCTTGTATGACGTGCGCCGTGCTTTTATCCTGTATGCGCTCTGCTTGTATGACGTGCGCCGTGCTTTTATCCCGTATGCGCTCTGCTTGTATGATGTGCGCCGTGCTTTTATCCCGTATGCGCTCTGCTTGTATGACGTGCGCCGTGCTTTTATCCCATATGTGCTCTGCTTGTATGACATGCGCCGTGCTTTTACCCCGTATGCGCTCTGCTTGTAGGACGTGCGCCGTGCTTTTATCCCGTATGCGCTGCTTGTATGACGTGCGCCGTGCTTTTATCCTGTATGCGCACTGCTTGTATGAGGTGCGCCGTGCTTTTATCCCATATGTGCTCTGCTTGTATGACGTGCGCCGTGCTTTTATCCCGTATGCGCTGCTTGTATGACGTGCGCCGGGCTTTTATCCCGTATGCGCTGCTTGTATGACATGCGCCGTGCTTTTATCCTGTATGCGCACTGCTTGTATGAGGTGCGCCGTGCTTTTATCCCATATGTGCTCTGCTTGTATGAGGTGCGCAGAGCTTTTATCCCATATGTGCTTTGCTTGTATGACGTGCGCCGTGCTTTTATCCCATATGTGCTCTGCTTGTATGACGTGTGCCGTGCTTTTATCCTGTATGCACACTGCTTGTATGATGTGCGCCATGCTTTTATCCTGTATGCGCTCTGCTTGTATGACGTGCGCCGTGCTTTTATCCTGTATGCACTCTGCTTGTATGATGTGCGCCGTACTTTCTCCTACGTATCATTGGGGGACACAGGACGAATGGGTGTTATGCTGCTGCCACCAGGAGGACACTAAGTTAAACACACACAAAAGATTAACTCTTCCCCTGCAGTATACACCCACAGGCTGGACAATCCAGAGCCAGTTCTTACTTAGTGTCTCAGGAGGCACTTGGGTCCTCAGGACCCCACCAATTTTTGTTTTTAACGGAAGGGAGCGACAGGCAAATTTTCAGCTCTGATCTCTCCCGCACCAACAACGGGCAAGTACATGGAGCGTTCCTCCTGTATCCTTTCCCGCGACGATGGATGCCAGCCCTGGCTCACTTTCCAGTGTGGCGACTGTTCCTTAGCGTTCCGATCTCCCTCCCTCCCTGTCAGGCGACCACGGGGACTAATCATCCACCTAAGTTTCCTGGAGCCAGGGCACAGCCGGACAGAATGCCATGGCGTCCGTGCAGCCGCCCACTGCATCACCACTGAACATAGCGGATGTTGCACGGCGGCAGAAGCTCTCCACCCTCTCCCTACTAAGGTGAAGGTGGATGGAGCATCGGCCCCATCGCACAAGGTAAGTGCGGGGGCCGACCAGCTGACAGGGGACCGCCCGTTCAGGGATCCCTTATCCTCTTTCTAATGCGGCGCTGCAGCCGCGGGGCAGCTTTATAATGGAGGCATGGCGGGCAATCCGGCGCTCTGTTAGGGCGGTGGCACAGTTTACCGGCCCTGGGCCGGACTCCAACACGGACAATCAGACTCCCTCCCTCATACAGCAGGATGGCGGTGGCAATGGCAGCGTTCCGACGCGCATAGCAGGGAATCCACCGCCCGCCCACGACACGCCCCCCTCCCTCTCTCTCTCTGGGCGCTTCTCGTTCCCGAGAAGCGCCCTTCTCACATCTCGGCGGCCATCTTGGACCAGGAAGTGCGCTGGCGGCTCTGCAGCACCACAGCGCACAGGACTTCAGGATCTCCCTGCCAAGCACCGCAGAACTTGGTGAGACGCACTCAGTAGGATTGTCTCTTCCCCTGCCAGTACGCTCACTTTATGGCAAAGATGTCACAGTCTAAGCAAAAACGGACTGGAAAGACCCACTCTGTTATTTTTGCTGTGTGCACCTCCTGCAAGGTATCTCTGCCCCGAGGTCACACTACCCCGCTGTGCTCCGCCTGCGAAATGTCTGCGGCACAGGATACTCCGGCCTCTGACCCGGAATGTAGTGAGCCTAGTACCCCCGCATGGGCGTCCTCCCTTGCTCGATCTGTGGCATCCTTGGAAAGGACGGTACAGTCCCTCCGTGACCCGTCCCTTACCCAGGGCGCTTCCACGGATGATGTAACGCGGCCTAAAAACCCCTCTCGGCCTAGAGGTCGTACCGTTTCCAGAAGCCCTCTCTCATCTAGAAAGAAGTCCAGGGTAATATCTCCGGTCCGTGATCAGCCCTCCGGCTCAGAGAGCGAAGTCTCTCGTCACTCATCCCCAGCTCATAGCAGGGAATCCTTTCTGGACGACGCATCCAGCGTGTCCTGTTCCCCAGAGTATCGTCACGACCAAGAGACCCTAGATTCTCTCATAGACTCGGTAAGTCAGACGCTACAGTTAGAGGAGGAAACCCCGTCCAAGGCGGTTCATCCCATGTCATTCGGGCGAACCACAAAGGCTCATAGATTTTTTCCTACGCATCCTCAATTCAAGGACATTGTCGATCTCCACAGAGTCCGTCCGGATAAACGCTTCTCAGGTCAGAAGGCTATGCAATTGAAGTATCCGTTTGCTCAGGACCTTGCTAAGGAGTGGTCTCAGTCACCCTCCGTGGACCCGCCAGTGTCGCGGCTAGCCACCAAGGCGGTTCTATCCTCCTCCGAGGGCGCGTCCATCAAGCATCCCACTGATAGACAAATTGACCAGATGGCTCGCTCGGCTTTTGAAGCTTCCTCGGCTTCTCTCTTCCCTTCTTTTGCCGCCACATGGGTTGCAAAAACCATGACCCATTGGGCCGAGTCTTTAGCCTCTACAGCACTACACGCCGACTTACCCCCCGAGGTTTCACACCTGGCCACTCAGATTGCCAGAGCGGGGGACTTTGTAGTTTCCGCATCCTTAGACGCGGCCAACTGTGCCTCACAGGCAGCGGCCAATGCTGTCACGATCCGCAGATCCCTTTGGCTCAGGGACTGGAAAGCGGACTCAGGATCCAAAAAATCTCTCACGTCCCTTCCATACCAGGGCGAACGCCTTTTTGGGGACAAACTAGATAAAATAATCGCAGACTCCACAGGGGGAAAGAGCAAATTCCTTCCCCAGCAACGGACCTTTCGCCCCTTTCGCAACCAACAGGGCCGAGGCCGATATTTCCATTTCGGCTCCAATTGGTCCAATCCTCCCTCCGCGCCACCCGGCGCCGGGAGAGGTCAGCGCAAGGACAGAACCTCCCAGCCATCTTACAAACCTTCTCCCTCTTGGAGAGGCAGACCCAGACAACAGGGGTCCAGGGGGCCCAGACCTAACAGGTCTCCACCTCAATGACTCTTGGCAGACGCCAAAGGACACCGACAGAGTTGGCGGCCGCCTACTCTTCTTTCGGGACGCGTGGCTCTCGGTAGTTCCCGACCGATGGGTCCGCGAACTGGTATCCTTCGGTTACAAGATAGAGTTTGTCTCTCTTCCCCCATCTCGTTTTTTCCAGTCCCCTCCTCCCAGAGCAAGGGTCCGTCAGTATTTTCAGGCCATAAGATCGCTATGGGAAGACGGGGTCATCATCCCGGTACCTCAGAACGAGAGGTACCAAGGTTTCTATTCCAATCTTTTCATTGTACCAAAGAAGGACGGCTCAGTACGTCCAATATTGGACCTCAAGCTCCTCAACAAGTACGTCCGTGTACGTCAATTCCGTATGGAGTCCCTCCGCTCGGTAATTGCCTCTCTGGAAGAGGGCGAGTTCCTTGCATCTCTAGATGTTCAAGACGCTTACTTGCACATTCCCATCCTACCGTCTCATCAGCGCTTCCTCCGCTTCGCGGTCCAGGGGCACCATTTTCAGTTTGTCGCCCTACCTTTCGGGCTGGCCACTGCTCCTCGGGTGTTCACCAAGGTCATGGCAGCTGCCGTGGCCATTCTACATGCTCGAGGCATAGTGGTGTTGCCCTACTTGGACGACATCCTCATAAAAGGCCCCTCTTTCCGGTCCTGTTCAGAAGCGGTAGACGTCACTATAAATACCTTTTTGCGCCTGGGCTGGAAAATCAATTTCAAAAAATCTTCCCCAGTCCCGGCCCAAACCATATCCTACCTGGGAATGATCTTAGACTCCTCTCAGGGTCTAGTACTTTTGCCTCCGGAAAAGGTATCCACTCTTCAGAGAGAAGTCCGGAAGCTTACTCAACCTCGCTCTCACTCCCTACGCTTCTCCATGAGGGTACTCGGCAGGATGGTGGCGGCAATGGAGGCAGTGCCCTTTGCGGTTTTTCACCTCCGTCCCTTACAACACGCCATTCTGGCAGTATGGGACAGGAATCCCGCCTCGCTCGACCGCCGTCTCCTTCTCTCTCGCCCAATCAGACAGTCCCTCAGGTGGTGGACCAAGAGGTCCTCCCTGACTCGGGGGAAGTCTTTCCTTCCGGTGCACTGGCTGGTTGTCACAACGGACGCCAGTCTCTTCGGCTGGGGTGCAGTGTTCCAGCGCCACTCGACTCAGGGTCGCTGGTCTCCGCAGGAGTCCCAGCTGCCCATCAATATCCTAGAGATTCGGGCAATCAGACTGGCTCTCCGTCATTTTCAGCCGTTCCTCTCCGGCCGTGCGGTCAGAGTCCAGTCCGACAACGCCACTGCGGTAGCCTACATCAACCGCCAAGGGGGCACTCGCAGCAAGGCGGCCATGGTCGAGGTGACGCTAATTCTCCGCTGGGCCGAGACACATCATTCCATACTCTCAGCAGTTTTTATCCCAGGCGTGGAAAACTGGGAAGCGGACTTTCTCAGTCGCCACAGCCTCGATCCCGGAGAGTGGTCTCTCCATCCCGCAATCTTTCACCAGATATGCTCTCGATGGGGGACCCCGGACGTGGACCTAATGGCATCTCGCCTCAATTGCCAGGTTCCCGTCTTCATGGCCAGGTCTCACGACCCCTCAGCCTTCGGAGCCGACGCTCTCGTCCTCTCATGGCAGGGTTTCAGACTCCCATACATCTTTCCCCCAATTCCTCTTCTGACAAAGGTGATCAGGAAGATCAAGGCAGAACGGATCCCAGTACTTCTCATCGCTCCGGACTGGCCGCGCAGGACATGGTATGCCGAGATGGTTCAACTGGTCTCAGACGTACCTTGGAGGCTGCCGAGTCGCGCAGACCTCCTGTCTCAAGGGCCCATTTACCACCCGAACTCAGAGGCCCTGTGTTTAACGGTGTGGCCGTTGAGTCCTGGGTACTGAGGCAGAAGGGGTTGCCCCAGACGGTGATATCTACCATGCTCCGCGCACGCAAGCCTTCTTCTATGCGCATCTACCACCGCGCCTGGAAGGCATACTTCGCCTGGTGCAGGAAGCGGGGACGTTTCCCCCTCCGTTTTTCTATCCCTCACATTTTGGAATTCCTCCAATCAGGCGTAGACTTGGGTCTTGCTCTCAGCTCTCTTAAGGGCCAAATTTCTGCTCTCTCGGTTCTTTTTCAGAGAAAGATTGCAAACAGATTGCAGGTCAGGACCTTCATCCAGGGTGTTTCTCATATGGCTCCGCCTTACAAGATGCCCTTGGAACCATGGGACCTGAACCTAGTTCTCTGTGCTCTTCAAGAGCCCCCCTTTGAGCCCTTGCATGAAGTGTCTTTGCTGTTCTTGTCTTGGAAGATTGCCTTCCTCGTGGCTGTCACGTCTATTAGACGTGTCTCTGAGCTGGCAGCTCTGTCGTGCCGACCTCCTTTCCTCGTGTTCCACCAGGACAAGGTGGTTCTGCGGACATGTCCGACTTTTCTTCCGAAGGTCGTTTCCTCCTTCCATCTTAATGAGGAGATTGTCCTTCCCTCACTGTGCCCTGCTCCTTCCCACCGCACGGAAAGGGCGCTCCACACTCTGGACTTAGTGAGGGGTCTCAGACGTTACGTCTCCAGGACTGCGTCTCTCCGTAGGTCAGACGCCTTGTTCGTTCTTCCGAAGGGGCCACGGAAGGGACTACCCGCTTCCAAGGCCTCCATTGCCAAGTGGATTCGTTCCGCCATCCAAGAGTCCTACCGTGTCAAGGGTCACGCCGCACCTCCGGGGATCAAGGCTCATTCTACCCGGTCAGTCGGCGCGTCCTGGGCCATCCGGCACCAGGCATCGGCAGCACAGGTCTGCAAGGCTGCTACATGGTCCAGTCTACATACGTTCACGAAGCACTACCAGGTGCACTTTCAGGCTTCGGCAGACGCTTCCGTCGGTAGGCGAATCCTACAAGCGGCTGTGTCTCATCTGTAGTTTGTAGGCTCGCTCAGCATTTATAACTTCTGGTGACCCACCCAGGGACTGCTTTGGGACGTCCCATTCGTCCTGTGTCCCCCAATGATACGTAGGAGAAAAGGAGATTTTTGTGTACTCACCGTAAAATCTTTTTCTCCGAGTCATCATTGGGGGACACAGCACCCTCCCTGTTAGCCTAGTTGGCTCAATTGTTCTTTTCAGTCTGTGTTTTGACTATGACATGTTTTCTGTTTGTTAACTGGCTTACTCCTACTGCTTTGTTACCGAACTGGCTCTGGATTGTCCAGCCTGTGGGTGTATACTGCAGGGGAGGAGTTAATCTTTTGTGTGTGTTTAACTTAGTGTCCTCCTGGTGGCAGCAGCATAACACCCATTCGTCCTGTGTCCCCCAATGATGACTCGGAGAAAAAGATTTTACGGTGAGTACACAAAAATCTCCTTTTTATCCTGTATGCGCTCTGCTTGTATGACGTGCGCCGTGCTTTTATCCTGTGTGCGCTCTGCTTGAATACTGAATGCACGTTGAGCTTGTATACCTTGGGCATTGTTTTTGTATAATATGTACACTGTGTTTGTGTGACTTGTGTACAGATCCTCCAAATGACACTTATTCAACGGAAAGGAGATGTGCAGCTTTGACTTGTGGCTATTGACCATAAAAGAAATCTAAAAGTTACCGGCTTCAGGTGCAGGGTGTCCATTTCCCTTTACAGTATTTTTCGAGATTAAGAAATTCTCCGCTTCACCTTTGTCCATTTTTAATGAAACGGTATCTAGAAAAATAAAGTGTATGCCTCAATAAGATAATGTCTTTATTCCATCCATTTGCTATATCGGAGCATATCCTAAAACCACTACAGACTAAGGCCGGCGTCACACTAGCGAGTTTTACGGACGTATGAGCGCCGAAAATACGTCCGTAAAAAACGCATTACACACGGCCCAATTAATCTCTATGGGGCTATCAGCCGTATATTACGCATCCGTAATATACGGTCTTGTACGGCCGTAGAAAATCGCAGCATGCTGCGTTTGTCACCGTATTGCGCAAAAAATTCGCCAATGAAAGTCTATGGGGGCGAGAAAAATACGGCTTCCACACGGACCAGCAGTGTGACTTGCGAGAAATACGCAGCGGTGTTAGTGAAAAGCCGGTAATTCAATTGCCGGCTTTTCATTTCTCCTTCCCAAACCCGACATGATATGAGACATGGTTTACATACAGTAAACCATCTCATATCCCCTTTTTTTTGCATATTCCACACTACTAATGTTAGTAGTGTGTATGTGCCAAATTTGGGTGCTGTAGCTGCTAAAATAAAGGGTTAAATGGCGGAAAAAATTGGCGTGGGCTCCCGCACAATTTTCTCCGCCAGAGTGGTAAAGCCAGTGACTGACGGCAGATATTAATAGCCAGGAGAGGGTCCATCTGGAAGATGTGCCTATTCTGGCACTTGGCCACTCTCTTCCCACTCCCGTGTAGCGGTGGGATATGGGGTAATGAAGGGTTAATGTCACCTTGCTATTGTAAGGTGACATTAAGCCAGATTAATAATGGAGAGGCGTCAATTATGACACCTATCCATTATTAATCCAATTGTATGAAAGGGTTAAAACACACACACACACACATTATTAAAAATTATTTTAATGAAATAAACACACAGGTTGTTTTAATATTTTATTGCTCTCTCAATCCACCTGAAGACCCTCGCTTGGCAAAATAATAAACCAACAATATACATACCTTCTGATGAACTGTCACGTCCCACGAAGTAAATCCATCTGAAGGGGTTAAATCAGTTTACAGGCAGGAGCTGTGCTAAAGCACTCGCTCGTACCTGTAAAACCCGGGTGCTGAAAGGAAAGCTGGGTGATCTGTACTTACATTGAGTTGCGGTGAGGCGCCCTCTGCTGGATGTTCTCATGAACTGCAGCCTTGGAAAAGTTCCCACGCTCGAGTTCATGTGAGTTCATCCTGCAGAGGGCGCCTCTCTGCGACTCAATGTAAGTACAGATCACCCAGCTTTCCTTTCAGCACCCGGGGTTTACAGGCACGAGCGAGTGCTTTAGCACAGCTCCTGCCTGTAAATTGATTTAACCCCTTCAGATGGATTTACTTCGTGGGACGTGACAGTTCATCAGAAGGTATGTATATTGTTGGTTTATTATTTTGCCAAGCGAGGGTCTTCAGGTGGATTGAGAGAGCAATAAAATATTAAAACAACGTGTGTGTTTATTTCATTAAAATAATTTTTAATAATTGTGTGTGTGTTTTTTAACCCTGTCATACAATTGGATTAATAATGGATAGGTGTCATAATTGACGCCTCTCCATTATTAATCTGGCTTAATGTCACCTTACAATAGCACGGTGACATTAACCCTTCATTACCCCATATCCCACCGCTACAAGGGAGTGGGAAGAGAGTGGCCAAGTGCCAGAATAGGTGCATCTTCCAGATGTGCCTTTTCTGGGGTGGCTGGGGGCAGATGTTTGTAGCCAGGGGGGGCCAATAACCATGGACCCTCTCCTGGCTATTAATATCTGCCCTCAGTCACTGGCTTTACCACTCTAGCGGAGAAAACTGTGCGGGAGCCCACGCCAATTTTTTCCGCCATTTAACCCTTTATTTTAGCAGCTACAGCACACAAATTTTGCACATACACACTACTAACATTAGTAGTGTGGAATATGCAAAAAAAAAAGGGATATGAGATGGTTTACTGTATGTAAACCATGTCTCATATCCTGTCGGGTTTGTGAAGGAGAAATGAAAAGCCGGCAATTGAATTACCGGCTTTTCACATATATCGCGCTGAATTAAATATAAATACAGAATATATATATATATATATATATATATATATATATATATATATATCTCTCTCTCTATCTCAATGATAGATATATAGATATATATATATATATATACTGTATATATTTTTAACGAACATTTGAGCACATAAATCCATTAGATGTCGGTTTTGCAAGCCTGCGAGAAAATATCGCAGTACGGATGCCATACGGATTACATACGGAGGATGCCATACGCAAAATACGCTGAAACACCCTGCCTACGGATGGCATACGGATCACTATTTTGGGGACTTTTCTGCGTATTACGGCCGTAAAAAACGGACCGTATTGTCTTACGCTGAGTGTGACGCCGGCCTAACTGGTATATCATTCCAAAAATCTAATACTAATATACTACAGAGCCAGCGAAAAAAAAGCTTTACGAGTTCAACAAAACCACAAAAATCTTAACATTCCAGTGTTTTATTGTGGATATTTCATTATTACTAGTTTTTCGTCATGTCACGCTTACATTTTATCACTATCTGCAGTCGTAAGCCAGTTTTGCTATCAGACAGGTTTTGCATTCTGTGCACTTTTAAGTGAAATCATGACACGGATTTTACATATAAAGTATTTTTTTTTTTGCCTCCCAAGTGTACAGATTTTTTTTTTTAGCCGGCACTGTAATAGTTACATAATCACTTAAATATTTTTGTGTGTGTTACTGGTGTCATGGCTTCTTTAAGTATGACTTTCCAATATAAGTGAGGCCTAGCATTAACCTACCATCGTGTGTGTGTGTGTATATGTATGTGTATCTTAAGATATACTTACCTTGTAATGTCTTCACATCCTATTCTGTCCAGATGTGTCCGGATCCCAGAAATCCAAGCGGCGGAAGTTCACCGACCTCCATATTGGGACACCCAAGTGATGGGTGTCTCAATATGGAAACTGTTGGTGGTACCAGCCTCTTGCGCGGTACCACCAGCAGAACACCATCGCAACACACACACACACACACACACACACACACTCACACACTGTATATGCTGTAGGTAGCTTCTCGTGCGGTACCACCAGCGGAACACCATCACAAACACGCCACCGCCGGGATCAGCCGAATGATTCACTGACCACTGCCATCTCCGTACAGGAGGAGGGCATGCGCCGTTTTAATGTGACCGCTGCTATCTGTCTGCACAAAGCTGGTGGCGGTCTGATTTACTGTGCCTGAGCGAATTCCACGTGAATCATTCGGCTGATCCCGGCGGCAGATGCGCAACCTGACTACAAGCAGAGGAAGCCGGTCACATTAAAGGGGTTTTCCCACAAACAAAAGTTCATTTTAAAAATTGACTCTGACCGTGTATGGAGCATACCACATCGCCTGGGCAGGGGAGGAAGCAAAAGATAATACTGACACTACAGCAGGGGATCACAGTGGATTCATTTTGTGAGGTAAAATATTTTACTGACTGTTTTTAAACAATGTTTTACCTCACAAAATGTATCCTCTGTGATCTGCTATAACGTCAGTATTGTCTTTTGCTTCCTCCCCTGCCCAGGAGATGTGGTATGTTCTGTACACAGTCAGACACAGACAATTTATAAAATGAACTTTTGTTCGTGGGAAAACCCCTTTAAAAAGCAAATATCAACGCCAATAGGGGGATAGCAAATGGGGTAGACAGGTCAAAGAAGAGAGCACATGGAGAAGTCAGCACATGGGGAAAGACAGAGTGGATAGGTGGGAGAGTACATGGAGGGGGGAAGATTCTCAACGCTGCAAAGCCTGCCGCCATCGTGACATTACCGCCCTCCCGATGTGATAGCATCAGGCCTCCATCTAGTACATATATTTCATAACACATACATTTTTATTTTGATAGCATCAAAATATTCTGCAGCACTTTACAATTTTAGAGGGGACTTGTACAGTCCATAAAGATATTACGGAATAACACAACTCAGATACCAAAAGGAGTGAGGGCCCTGCTCGCATGTTTGTGTCAATGCGCCCCGCTTACACCCTACAGCTCCATTGTATTACATCACAATTATATCTTGGGCACAGAAAGTCTGAGTCCGACAACTGCAACATAAAATAACTGCATGCCAATACTGACTACCACGTGATTTATCTTACTATGTAATATCTAAAGAGATTTTCCAGGACTAAAATATTAATGACCTATCCCGTATGTTGGATGGGGATCCCGGAATTCCCTTGGATAGGACAGGGGTGCTATGCCAGACACCGTACTAGCAGTATGTATGATGCTGGGACATGTCGCTCACTAGAATCTCACAGCCTCTTTATTCTGTTCATCAGCAGTGGTCATTGAATATTAATAGCCATCTATGGGTCATTATTATTTAAGGGGACCTGTCACTTCCAGAAATGCTATGTACCTGCAGACATAGGGTCATCCCACAGGCATGAATACAGGAAAAAGGGCCTTCACATTAGCCCCTTCATGACCCAGCCTATTTTGGCCTTAATGACCTTGCCGTTTTTTGCAATTCTGACCAGTGTCCCTTTATGAGGTAATAACTCAGGAACGCTTCAACGGATCCTAGCGTTTCTGAGAATGTTTTTTCGTGACATATTGGGCATCATGTTAGTGTTAAATTTAGGTCGATAATTTCTGAGTTTATTTGTGAAAAAAATGGAAATTTGGCGAAAATTTTGAAAATTTTGCAATTTTCACATTTTGAATTTTTATTCTGTTAAACCAGAGAGTTATGTGACACAAAATAGTTAATAAATAACATTCCCCACATGCCTACTTTACATCAGCACAATTTTGGAAACAAATTTTTTTTTTGCTAGGAAGTTATAAGGGTTAAAATTTGACCAGTGATTTCTCATTTTTACAACAAAATTTACAAAACCATTTTTTTTAGGGACCACCTCACATTTGAAGTCTTTTTGAGGGTTCTATATGGCTGAAAATACCCAAAAGTGACACCATTCTAAAAACTGCACCCCTCAAGGTGCTCAAAACCACATTCAAGAAGTTTATTAACCCTTCAGGTGTTTCACAGCAGCAGAAGCAACATGGAAGTAAAAAATGAACATTTAACTTTTTAGTCACAAAAATGATCTTTTAGCAACAATTTTTTTATTTTCCCAAGGGTAAAAGGAGAAACTGGACCACGAACGATGTTGTCCAATTTGTCCTTAGTACGCTGATACCTCATATGTGGGGGTAAACCACTGTTTGGGCACACGGCAGGGCTCGGAAAGAAAGGAGCGCCATTTGACTTTTTGAATGAAAAATTGGCTCCAATCTTTAGCGGACACCATGTCGCGTTTGAAGAGCCCCCGTGTGCCTAAACATTGGAGCTCCCCCACAAGTGACCCCATTTTGGAAACTAGACCCCCCAAGGAACTTATCTAGAAGCATAGTGAGCACTTTAAACCCCCAGGTGCTTCACAAATTGATCCGTAAAAATGAAAAAGTACTTTTTTTTCACAAAAAAATTATTTTAGCCTCAATTTTTTCATTTTCACATGGGCAACAGGATAAAATGGATCCTAAAATTTGTTGGACAATTTCTCCTGAGTACACCGATACCTCACATGTGGGGGTAAACCACTGTTTGGGCACATGGTAAGGCTCGGAAGGGAAGGAGCGCCATTTGACTTTTTGAATGAAAAATTATCTCCATTGCTAGCGGACACCATGTCACGTTTGGAGAGCCCCTGTGTGCCTAAACATTGGAGCTCCCCCACAAGTGACCCCATTTTGGAAACTAGACCCCCCAAGGAACTAATCTAGATGTGTGGTGAGCACTTTGAACTCCCAAGTGCTTCACAGAAGTTTATAACGCAGAGCCATGAAAATAAAAAATAATTTTTCTTTTCTCAAAAATTATTTTTTAGCCCGCAATTTTTTATTTTCCCAAGGGTAACAGGAGAAATTTGACCCCAAAAGTTGTTGTCCAGTTTCTCCTGAGTACGCTGATACCCCATATGTGGGGGGGAACCACTGTTTGGGCGCACGTCAGGGCTCGGAAGGGAAGTAGTGACATTTGAAATGCAGACTTTGATGGAATGGTCTGCAGGCGTCACATTCCATTTGCAGAGCCCCTGATGTGCCTAAACAGTAGAAACCCCCCACAAGTGACCCCATTTTGGAAACTAGACCCCAAAAGGATCTTATCTAGATGTGTGGTGAGCACTTTCAACCCCCAAGTGTTTCACAGAAGTTTATAACGCAGAGCCGTGAAAATAAAAAATAATTGTTCTTTCCTCAAAAATTATGTTTTAGCAAGTAATTTTTTATTTTTGCAAGGGTAACAGGAGAAATTGGACCCCAATAGTTGTTGCCCAGTTTGTCCTGAGTACGCTGGTACCCCATATGTGGGGGTAAACCACTGTTTGGGCGCACGTCGGGGCTTGGAAGGGAGGGAGCACTATTTGACTTTTTGAACGCAAGATTGGTTGGAATCAATGGTGGCGCCATGTTACGTTTGTAGACCCCTGATGTGCCTAAACAGTGGAAACCCCTCAATTCTAACTTCAACGCTAACCCCAACACACCCCTAACCCTAATCCCAACTGTAGCCATAACCCTAACCACAACCCTAACCCCAACACAGCCGTAACCCTAATCCCAACCCTAACCCTAATCCCAACTCTAACCACAACTGTAACCCCAACACACCCCTAACCCTATCCGTAACCCTAACCACAAGCCTAATCTTAACCCTATTTCCAACCCTAGCCCTAATTCCAACCCTAACTCTAATTCCAATCCTAACCCTAAGGCTATGTGCCCACGTTACATAGTTACATAGTTATTAAGGTTGAAGGAAGACTGTAAGTCCATCTAGTTCAACCCATAGCCTAACCTAACATGCCCTAACATGTTGATCCAGAGGAAGGCAAAAAAAACCATGTGGCAAGAGTAACTCCACCATGGGGAAAAAAATTCCTTCCCGACTCCACATACGGCAATCAGACTAGTTCCCTGGATCAACGCCTTATCAAGGAATCTAGTGTATATACCCTGTAACATTATACTTTTACAGAAAGGTATCCAGTCCCCTCTTAAATTTAATTAATGAATCACTCATTACAACATCATACGGCAGAGAGTTCCATAGTCTCACTGCTCTTACAGTAAAGAATCCGCGTCTGTTATTATGCTTAAACCTTCTTTCCGTCACATCTCCTCCAGTCCCTTTCCCCGGCTGTCACCTCTCGCCTAACAAAAATATTCAACCTTTCCCTCACTTCCGGTATTTTTCCCTCCTCATTTAAGCATGCCATCATACATCCATTACTTAAAAAACCCTCCCTCGACCAAAACTGTGCCGCTAATTATAGACCTGTCTCTAATCTTCCCTTCATCTCTAAACTCCTGGAACGCCTGGTCCACTCCCGTCTTACCCGCTATCTCTCAGATAACTCTCTTCTCGACCCTCTTCAATCTGGCTTCCGCTCTTTACACTCTACTGAAACTGCCCTCACTAAAGTCTCTAATGACCTACTAACAGCTAAATCTAATGGTCACTACTCCATGCTAATTCTCTTGGATCTTTCCGCAGCATTCGACACTGTGGATCATCAGCTCCTCCTCACTATGCTCCGCTCCATTGGCATCAAGGACACCGTTCTCTCTTGGTTCTCCTCCTATCTCTCTGACCGATCCTTCACTGTATGTTTTGCTGGTTCCTCCTCCTCTCACCTTCCCCTTACTGTTGGGGTTCCTCAAGGATCAGTCCTAGGCCCCCTCCTCTTCTCTTTGTATACTGCCCCTATTGGACAAACAATCAGTAGATTTGGTTTCCAGTACCATCTCTATGCTGATGACACCCAATTATACACCTCTTCTCCTGCTTTCACTCCGACCTTCTTAGAAAACACCAGTGATTGTCTTACCGCTGTCTCTAACATCATGTCCTCCCTCTATCTGAAACTGAACCTGTCAAAAACTGAACTCCTCGTGTTCTCTCCCTCTACTAACCTACCTTTGCCTGACATTGCCATCTCCGTGTGCGGTTCAATCATTACTCCAAAGCAACATGCCCGCTGCCTTGGGGTCATCCTTGATTCCGAGCTTTCATTCACCCCCCACATCCGATCACTGGCTCGCTCTTCTTATCTGCATCTCAAAAACATTTCTAGAATTCGCCCTTTTCTTACTTTCGACTCGGCAAAAACTCTTACTGTTTCTCTTATTCATTCCCGTCTGGACTATTGTAACTCTCTACTAATCGGCCTCCCTCTTACCAAACTCTCCCCGCTCCAATCTGTCCTGAATGCTGCTGCCAGGATCATATTCCTCACCAACCGTTACACCGATGCCTCTACCTTGTGCCAGTCATTACACTGGCTACCCATCCGCTCCAGAATCCAGTACAAAACTACTACCCTCATCCACAAAGCACTCCATGGCTCAGCACCACCCTACATCTCCTCTCTGGTCTCAGTCTACCACCCTACCCGTGCCCTCCGCTCCGCTAATGACCTCAGGTTAGCATCCTCAATAATCAGAACCTCCCACTCCCGTCTCCAAGACTTTACACGTGCTGCGCCGATTCTTTGGAATGCACTACCTAGGTTAATACGATTAATCCCCAATCCCCACAGTTTTAAGCGTGCCCTAAAAACGCATTTGTTCAGACTGGCCTACCGCCTCAACGCATTAACCTAACTATCCCTGTGTGGCCTATTAAAAATAGAAAAAAAACAAAACACATAATCAGGTTCCTTGCATCGTGTTCTCATACACTTTATGCAGTTAATAGCCCTCTGTGTCTGTACTGCTACATACTTAGGCTGTTAACTGGTTCATGCAGCTTTACATGAACACCCGAGCCTTACACTATGGATGGTCCGAATAACTAAAGCAATTGTTACCATCCACCTCTCGTGTCTCCCCTTTTCCTCATAGTTTGTAAGCTTGCGAGCAGGGCCCTCATTCCTCCTGGTATCTATTTTAAACTGTGATTTCTGTTATGCTGTAATGTCTATTGTCTGTACAAGTCCCCTCTATAAGTTGTAAAGCGCTGCGGAATATGTTGGCGCTATATAAATAAAAATTATTATTATTATTATTATTCTTTCCTCCAGACGTAGAGGATGCCCCCTTGTCCCTGTCTCAGGTCTATGATTAAAAAGATCATCAGAAAGGTCTTTGTACTGTCCCCTCATATATTTATACATTAAAATAAGATCACCCCTTAGTCTTCAATTTTCCAAACTAAATAGCCCCAAGTGTAATAACCTATCTTGGTATTGCAGACCCCCCAGTCCTATAATAACCTTGGTCGCTCTTCTCTGCACCCGCTCCAGTTCAGCTATGTCTTTCTTATACACCGGAGACCAGAACTGTACACAGTATTCTAAGTGTGGTCGAACTAGTGACTTGTATAGAGGTAAAATTATGTTCTCCTCATGAGCATCTATGCCTCTTTTAATACAACCCATTATTTTATTTGCCTTTGTAGCAGCTGCCTGACACTGGCCACTGAATAGGAGTTTGTCATCCACCCATATACCCAGGTCTTTTTCATTGACGGTTTTGCCCAGAGTTTTAGAATTAAGCACATAGTTATACATCTTATTACTTCTACCCAAGTGCATGACCTTAGGGCCCCTTCACACTGGTCGATTCTGCTACGATTACGACGCATTTGCGTCATATTCGACATCGCAGTACGAGCTCGTAGCCAGCGGTCACACTCTACGATGTTAACGCTTTTTCTGACGTAGTTGCGATGTGAACGTCACGCGTCGCAATCGTACGCTACCCTTCACACCGCCATAGTCCTACGACTCCGAGCGTGACGTATTACCAGCATGGGCGTGCTAAAACGTCACGCCCAATCAGGAGACAGGTATGCGGAAGCCCAACCCACGTAGTCGCATTACGAGCTCGTATGACCGCCGTCACATACTACGATTTCGACCGCCACAGCGAGACATTTACGACGAAAGAAAGTTCTGCTCTTTCTTTCACATCGTACGATGCTGGGCTGCGTCGCAGATCGTAACGCCATGTCACACTTTGCAACCTCGGAACGAGGACGGATAAACGTCACAAATCGAACGCTCGTTCAGACTTTGATTGCACAGTGTGAAGGGGCCCTTACATTTATCCCCATTAAAGCTCATTTGCCATTTATCAGCCCAAGCTTCTAGTTTACATAAATCATCCTGTAATATAAAATTGTCCTCCCCTGTATTGATTACCCTGCAGAGTTTAGTGTCATCTGCAAATATTGAAATTCTACTCTGAATGCCCCCTACAAGGTCATTAATAAATATGTTAAAAAGAAGAGGGCCCAATACTGACCCCTGTGGTACCCCACTGCTAACCGCAACCCAGTCCGAGTGTGCTCCATTAATAACCACCCTTTGTTTCCTATCCCTGAGCCAGCTCTCAACCCACTTACACATATTTTCCCCTATCCCCATTACTCTCATTTTATGTAGCAACCTTTTGTGTGGCACCGTATCAAAAGCTTTGGAAAAGTCCATATACACTACGTCCACTGGGTTCCCTTGGTCCAGTCCGGAACTTACCTCTTCATAGAAGCTGATCAAATTAGTCTGACATGAACGGTCCCTAGTAAACCCGTGCTGATACTGGGTCATAAGGTTATTCCTCTTCAGATACTCCAGTATAGTATCCCTTAGAATGCCCCCCAGGATTTTACCCACAGTAGAGGTTAAGCTTACTGGCCTATAATTACCGAGTTCAGTTTTTGCCCCTTTTTTTAATATTGGCACCACATTTGCTATACGCCAGTCCTGTGGTACAGACCCTGTTATTATGGAGTCTTTAAAGATTAAAAATAATGGTCTATCAATGACTGTACTTAGTTCCTGCAGTACTCGGGGATGTATCCCATCCGGGCCCGGAGATTTGTCAATTTTAGTTATTTTTAGACGCCGCTGTACTTCCTGCTGGGTTAAGCAGGTGACATTTAATGGGGAATTTTTATCACTAGTCATTTTGTCTGCCATGGGATTTTCTTTTGTAAATACTGATGAAAAAAAGTCATTTAGCATATTGGCTTTTTCCTCATCCTCATCCACCATTTCCCCCAGATTATTTTTAAGGGGGCCAACACTGTCATTTTTTAGTTTCTTACTATTTATATAGTTAAAGAATATTTTGGGATTATTTTTACTCTCTCTGGCAATGAGTCTCTGTCTCAATCTTTGCTGCCTTGATTTGCTTTTTACAGAATTTATTTAATTTTCTGTATTTATTTAATGCCTCCTCACTACCTACTTCCTTTAATTCTCTAAATGCTTTCTTTTTGTCCCTTATTGCGCCCCTTACAGCTCTATTTAGCCATATTGGTTTCCTCCTATTTCTAGTATGTTTATTCCCATACGGTATATACTGTGCACAGGTCCTATCCAGGATGCTAATAAACGTCTCCCATTTTCTTTGTGTATTTTTGTGTCTCAGGATATCATCCCAGTTAATTGCACCAAGATCCTCTCTCATCCGTTGGAAATTTGCCCTCCTGAAGTTTAGTGTCCTTGTCACCCCCCTACTACCCATCTTATTAAAGGTTACATGAAAACTTATTATTTTGTGATCACTATTCCCCAAGTGACCCCCAACCCTTATATTTGATATGCGGTCTGGCCTGTTGGTTAATATTAGGTCTAGCAGTGCCCCCCTTCTTGTTGGGTCCTGAACCAGTTGTGAAAGGTAATTGTCTCTCATAGTTGTCAAAAACCGATTACCTTTGCTGGAATTGCAGGTTTCTGTTCCCCAATCTATTTCAGGGTAGTTGAAGTCCCCCATAATAATGACTTCTCCTTGAGTCACAGCTTCATCTATTTGCTTTACGAGGATATTCTCCATTGCTTCCATTATTTTTGGAGATTTATAACAAATCCCTATCAGTAATTTATTATTTTTTCCCCCTCCCCTTATCTCCACCCACAGGGACTCTACATTTTCATTAAATTCACCTATATTATCACGCAGGATGGGTTTTAAGGAAGATTTTACATATAGACACACCCCTCCCCCTTGCTTATCTGTACGGTCATTTCTGAACAGGCTATAGCCCTGCAAGTTAACAGCCCAGTCATGGCTCTCATCCAGCCACGTCTCAGATATCCCCACCATGTCATAATTATGCTCCAACAACATTAGTTCTAATTCATCCATTTTGTTGGCGAGGCTTCTGGCATTAGTATACATGCACTTGACGTTACTCTCTGTACCTCTATTCTTTCTTAAATTACTAACTGTTCTAACCCCACCCCCCATGCCACCGCCACCCCCAACTTCCTTATTTGTGCCCAGGTCTCTATCTGCACTATCTTCCCCTCCTATAAAATGAATACCCTCCCCCCCAATCCCTAGTTTAAACACTCCTCCAACCTTCTAACCATTTTCTCCCCCAGCACAGCTGCCCCTTCCCCATTGAGGTGCAGCCCGTCCCTAGCGTAGAGCCTGTAGCCAACTGAGAAGTCGGCCCAGTTCTGCAGGAACCCAAACCCCTCCTTCCTACACCAATTCTTGAGCCACTTATTAACCTCCCTAATCTCCCGTTGCCTCTCTGGCGTGGCACGTGGTACAGGCAGTATTTCGGAAAATACCACGTTGGAGGTCCTTGCTTTCAGCTTGCAGCCTAATTCCCTGAAATCATCTTTAAGGACCTTCCACCTACCTCTAACTTTGTCATTTGTGCCAATGTGCACCATGACCGCTGGGTCCTCACCAGCCCCTCCCAGTAATCTGTCCACCCGATCAGCGATGTGTCGGACTCGAGCGCCAGGTAGGCAGCACACCGTCCGACGATCCCTGTCTTTGTGACAGATTGCCCTATCTGTTCCCCTAATAATTGAGTCCCCCACTACCAGCACCTGTCTGGCCTGCCCTGCTCTCCTATTTCCCTCCTTACTGGAGCAGTCACTCCTCCGGCTTTCAGAGGACATGCCTGGCTGCAGCAGTGCTACCCCTGTACTGGCACCCCCCTCATCTGCCAACTTAGCAAACTTATTGGGGTGTGCCAGATCAGGACTAGCCTCCCTGGCACTCTTCCCTCTACCCCGCCTTCTATCTGTCACCCAGCTAACTGCCACACTGTCCTGCAGCTCCATCCTACCATCCCCCCCCTCATCTACCCCATTGAGCGTCTGCTCTGTGAGCAGAAGACTCCTCTCCATATTGTCTATGGATCTCAGTGTTGCCAGCTGCACATTTAGATCCAGTATCTGGGTTTCCAAATGCACAATGTGCTCACATCTCGCACAGCAGTATGCACCCTCGACCAGCTGGTCAAGGACTGCATACATGTGGCAGGACTGCATACATGTGGCAACGTTGCGGATTCGTGTGAGATTTTTCCGCACGATTTTTGAAAAATCTGCAGGTAAAAGGCACTGCGTTTTACCTACAGATTTACAGAGGATTTCCAGTGTTTTTTTGTGCGGATTTCACCTGCGGATTCCTATTGAGGAACAGGTGTAAAACGCTGCGGAATTCGCACAAAGAATTGACATGCTGCGGAAAATACAACGCAGCGTTTCCGCACGGAATTTTCCACACCATGGGCACAGCGGATTTGGTTTTCCATAGGTTTACATGGTACTGTAAACCTCATGGAAAACTGCTACGAATTCGCAGCGGCCAATCCGCTGCGCATCCGCGGCCAATCTGCTGCGCATCCGCGGCCAATCCGCTGCGGATCCGCAGCCAAATCCGCACTGTGTGCACATGCCCTAACCCTAACCCTACCCCTAACCCTAACCCTAGTGGAAAAAAAAAATATATATTTTCTTTTTTTTATTATTGTCCCTACCTATGGGGGTGATAAAGGGGGGGGGGGTTATTTATAATATTTTTTATTTTGATCGCTGTGATAGGTTCTATCACAGCGATCAAAATGTACTTGTAACGAATCTGCCGACCGGCAGATTCGGCGGGCGCACTACGCATGCGCCCGCCATTTTGGAAGATGGCGGCGCCCATGGAGAAGACGGACGGGCACCGGGAGCCTCGGTAAGTATAAGGGGGGGAGATCGGGGCACGGGGGGGAGATCGGGGCACGGGGGGGGCGTCGGAGCACAGGGGGGTGGCATAGGAGCACGGGGGGAGTGGACAGGAGGATGGGGGAGCGGAGCACAGGACGGAGGGGACTACGGGACAGATGGGGGGGGCGATCGGTGGGGTGGGGGGGGGCTCACATCAGGGTTTCCAGCCATGGCCGATGATATTGCAGCATCGGCCATGGCTGGATTGTAATATTTCACCAGTTTTTTAGGTGAAATATTACAAATCGCTCTGATTGGCAGTTTCACTTTCAACAGCCAATCAGAGCGATCGTAGCCACTGGGGGGTGAAGCCACACCCCCTGGGCTGAAGTACCACTCCCCCTGTCCCTGCAGATCGGGTGAAATTGGAGTTAACCCTTTCACCCGCTCTGCAGGGACGCGATCATTCCATGACGCCACATAGGCGTCATGGGTCGGATTGGCACGGGTTTTCATGATGCCTACGTGGCGTCAAAGGTCGGGAAGGGGTTAGATTCTATGTACACATAAAGTGACAGAGGAGATACCTGTACAAAAAGCCAGTAGGGGAGCGTGTTACTTCTACAGCTATAAATATGGGTAAGAGTCATTAATGATATGACTTGCTCCACCACCATTTGGGATAGTACTTTGATGGTCACTGACTTTATAACATATAATTTTGCTTCTCCAAAAATTAGAGTATCATCAAAATGTTAATCTATTTCAGTTCTTCCATACAAAAAGTGAGTATCATATATTATACAGAACCATTACAGCGTGATCTATTTCAAGTGTTTATTTCTGTTAATGTTGATGATTATGGCTTACAGCCAATGAAAATCCAAAAGTCATTATCTCAGTAAATTAGAATACTTTATAACACAAGCTTGAAAAATGATTTTAAAATCTGAAATGTTGACCTACTGAAATGTATGTTCAGCAAATGCACTCTATACTTGGTCGTAGCTCCTATTGCATCAATTACTGCATCAATGCAGCGTGACATGGAGGGGATCAGCCTGTGGCACTGCTGAGGTGTTATGGAAGCCCAGGTTGCTTTGATAGCAGCCTTCAGCTCGTCTGCATTGTTGGGTCCGGTGTCTCATCTTCCTCTTGACAATACCCCACAGATTCTCTATGGGTTAAGGTCAGGCGAGTTTCCTGGCCAATCAAGCACAGTGATACTGTTGTTCTTAAACCAGGTATTGGAACTTTTGGCAGTGTGGACAGGTGCCAAGTCCTGCTGGAGAATGACAGTTCCATCTCCAAAAAGCTTGTCGGCAGAGGGAAGCATGAAGGTCTCTAAAATTTCCTGGTAGACGGCTGTGCTGACTTTGGTCTTGATAAAACACAGTGGAGCTACACCAGCAGATGACATGGCTCCCCAAACCATCACTGATTGTGGAAACTTCACACTAGACCTCAAGCAGCTTGGATTGTGGTCTCTCCACTCTTGTTCAAGACTCTGGGACCTTGATTTCCAAATGAAATGCAAAATTTAATTTCATCTGAAAACAACACCTTGGACCACTGAGCAACAGTCCAGTTCTTGTTCTCCTTGGCTCAAGTAAGACACTTCTGGCATTGTCTATTGGTCATGAGTGGCTTGGCACAAGGAATGTGACACTTGTAGCCCATGTTTTGGATACGTCTGTGTGTGGTGGCTCTTGAAGCAATTACTCCAGCAAAAGTCCATTCCTTGTGAATCTCCCCAAAATTTTTGAATGGCCTTTTCTTAACAATCCTTACCAGGCTGCGGTTATCCCGATTGCTTGTGCACCTTTTTCTACCACACTTTTTCCTTCCACTCAACTTTCCATTAATATGCTTGGATACAGCACTGTGTGAACAACTAGCTTCTTAAGCAATGAGTTTTTGTGGCTTACCCTCCTTGTGGAGTGTGTCAATGACTGCCTTCTGGAGATCTGTCAAGTCAGCAGTCTTCCCCATGATTGTGGAGCCTACTGAAACAGACTAAGGGACCATTTTAAACAATTAGGTAGCCTTTGCAGGTGTTTTTGGCAATTATTCTAATTTACTGAGATAATGACTTTTGGGTTTTCATTGGCTGTAAGCTATAATCATCAACATTAACAGAAATAAACACTTGAAATAGATCATTCTGTAATGATTCTATATACCATACGAGTTTCACTTTTTATATTGAATAACTAAAATAAATTAACTTTTTGATGATATTCTAATTTTGTGAGAAGCACTTGTATATTACACCTTATGTGATGTTAGGAGTATGCCATTTTTTACAAGTATCTGCAATGTCACTTTATGTATACATTGAATCTAATGTGAAGGCCTGTTTTTCCAGTATTCATTCCTGTGGGGTGACACCACATTTTTGGTGCACCTTTGACCTGATTTGAAAAGCTCTGTTAATGATAAATCTGTTGTGTTACATGTATTGCATTGTATACTATAAATTACTTGTCATTAAAAATACACCTTTTAGAATATTTTCTGGTGGTTCGTATGCGCCATGTTTTTCTGTTTGAAAGGGAGAAAATAAGGTTGCGTTTTCAATGTAGCAGCTCAGTTCCAATCATTGGGGTGGTGTAGGAAGCAGTTACCATTATCGCGCACTACTCAGTGTGCACAACTGTAATCATCCAAAGAGCATTTCAACTGGCAGCCTGCCGGGCAGAGTATGCGTGCAGGGCAGACTGTCAATCAAAGTGCCAGGGAGTGATTCCAGTACAGTCAGTACATGGTCAGCAGTGATTGTAACTGCTCCCCGCACCATCCTGATGACTGGAGGTCAGCAGCTGCAGAGAAAATAAAACTTTATTTTCTCCCTGTAGGCGCTGCACCCTGGGTATAAATGCTATTTACCTGCAGATTGACCCTATATCTACAGGAAAATAGTGTTTCTGTAGGTAACAGGTTCTCTTTGCGTACTCAAAAACCCCTTTAATCCATCTACAGGTCACTCAATAACAGCATTAAAAAGCAAGTTGTTTTTGTAACTGGAAATATACAAAATCAGAAATATACCTGGTTCCACTTTCATGCTTCCACTTGGGTCCAACGTTGTGGAAGGTATAATGGCTCCTACACAAAGGCAAAATACATAATATCTAAGAACAGATATATTTCCTTTGCTAAACATTACGGTCATATAAACCATAGTGGCCATTATAAGTTTAGTAATTGTATGAATTAATTCTTATTCATTGGCTTATATATTATTTCTAGACATCTGAAGTATTTGAGTAATTTATTTTTCGGATGATCCCTAAAATGTTTTATGACCACTCCTAAAAGCATTTCAAAGTGAATCATAGGAAACAATAATACTGAAGATAATGTCATGCTGCCACTTCTTAGCTTATCTGTAACCTGTCAGCAGTTTTTTATAACCCAAAATAATATTTATTTTAAGTCGCTGTAATGCAGAGTAAATTAATAACTTTATTTTAGCAATCTGCATTTCCTTTTCAGATAAATCCAATTTTTATGCTAATGAGCCGCAGGGGCTTGGTCCTGCACTTACAGCTCTCCAGAGTCTCTCCCTCATTCCCTGCCCGCTGACGGTCTCCCATCACGGACTGACAGGTCCATCTTCTTTCAGTGACCTGCCCCCCCACCCGAAATCTCAGGCAGGAGCAGTCATTCCTTCACTTGTGGCTCATTATCATAAAAAGTGGACCAGGAATTTCTTTGAAAAGGAAACACAAATTGCTAAAACAAAGGTATTCAGTATTACAGCAACATAATATAGATCATATTAGTTTGGGGTATAAAAACCTACTGACAGGTTCCCTTTAAAAAAAAAAAAAATTCTTCTGCCGGCAGCTGCCACTAGGGGGAGCTGAGGAACTTTTTCCAGGCAGATCTACTAGAGCTGTATAAGTCAGTGTTCATACATAGACATAGAGGACGGGATCTGAAAATCAGAGTTCCGACCTCTATAAAGATATTAAAAGGAATCCGGATGTTAGGAACCATGTTGGAACCACCAGGTCCTATCTCTTGATTGTCTATATGACACATACCTGCTACATTAAATATCTTACCAGTCTTGAATTTATTATCCACATTCAGTTCCTCGAGAAGCGTCCGATTTTTTACACCGGTGGACACTGAAATCTTCTGTCCTGAGATTCTTGATTTTTCCACAGCGGATTCTCGCTCTTTATTGACCTCACCTCCCGTGCCATGGTTGTTCGTCTTGTCAGATACGTGAATCACAGTCTTCCGACCAGAACTGACTGCAGTACATATGATTGACTAGTTATATATCACACATACGGACATCAGCATCCAAAGCTAACAGTAACAACAAACTGCAAGCGGCATCCTGCCATGTTTCTGTGTGTACAAGTGAGATGTGATCATTTTTCAATACAAAAGAGGAGCTGCAGCAGCTGGGGCACAAAACTGTCTAATACACAGAGCAGCTGCTGAAGAACCTCTTTTGGCTAAATGAGAAAGTTATATATGTCATTCAATAAGGTGTAGGCACAAGAGAAGATTTGGTAGCTGTGTAGGAAGAGATTAGCAGTGGCTCTGCAGCACCACAGGTTCTGCAGTTGCATGCTCTGCAGTATATACTATATACAAAGTATAGTAACCCCATGGAGCTGGCTATAGTGTACTGTGCACGTCTGCACGTAAGAAGATAAAAGGGCCAGATTCATCATCTGTGCTTTTCTTCATTTTTGTGGTATTAATTATTATTAATTTTTTGGGCTCCAAATTCTTCAAAATGCCATGAATTTTGCACAAACTGAAAAATGATCTTTATTTTTGGCTTTTCCTTTTTGCGACTTTTTAGCACAAAATGTTGCATGTTCCACTAAAACATTGTAAAATTTTGCACAAAAAAAGGTTCAGGCGTATGTAAAATTACTGTGGGTGAGAAGGGGGATTCTGGAGTACATTTTTGCCAAAATGTTGAAACTTTAAAAAAAAAAAAAAAAATCGCACTTTATGAATCGGCCCAAAAAAAATCTGGAAACACTAAACCCCACTCACAATGATAAATGTAGAAAAAACAACAACAACAAAAACAGGATTTTTTTGGTTGCTTACCGTAAAATCTGTTTCTTGGAGCCTCCATTGGGGGACACAGGAACCATGGGGTGTATGCTGCTGCCACTAGGAGGCTGACACTATGCAAATAAAAAAGTTAGCTCCTCCTCTGCAGTGTACACCCCACCGACTGGCATTATACTCTTCAGTTAGTGAGAAAGCAGTAGGAGATAAGAAACAAGATTGAAAAACCATAACCACAAACTTGAGAATTGTAAACATAAGAACAGTCATAAAAACATATAACAGAAAACATTGGGAGGGAGCTGTGTCCCCCAATGGAGGCTCCAAGAAACAGATTTTACGGTAAGCAACCAAAAAATCCTGTTTTCTTTATCGCCTCTCATTGGGGGACACAGGAACCATGGGACGTCCCAAAGCAGTCCCAAGGGCGGGAAAAACAGACTTCCATCAGGTCAGAGGACTCACCACTGCCGCCTGCAAGATCCTTCTGCCTAGGCTGGCATCCGCCGAAGCGTAGGTATGGACCTTGTAAAATTTGGCGAACGTGTGGATGGAAGACCAAGTTGCCGCTTTGCAAAGCTGTAGAGCGGAAGCCCTGTGGCGCACCGCCCAGGAGGCGCCAACTGCCCGGGTAGAGTGAGCTTTAATCCCAGGAGGGGGCACTCTGTTCTTGACCCGGTAAGCCTCGAAAATTGCCATTCTGATCCAGCGAGCAATAGTCGCCTTAGAAGCCGGTTGGCCTCTGCGCGTGCCATCAGGAATGACGAAAAAGGAATCAGTCTTTCGAAAAGTGGAGGTTCTATCCAGGTAGATCCTCACAGCCCTGACAAGGTCCAGCTTGTTCAAAGAGCGCTCCAGAGGATGAGTCGGAGCTGGGCAATAGGAAGGTAAAATGATGTCCTCGTTGAGGTGGAAGGTTGAAATAGGAAGAAAAGAAGGTGGAGGTCGGAAGACCACCTTATCCTGGTGAATGACCAAAAACGGAGGTCGGCAAGACAGAGCCGCCAACTCGGAAACGCGGCGAATAGACGTGATGGCCACAAGAAAGGACACCTTCCAAGATAGAACTGATAGAGGAATCTCCCGAAGGGGCTCAAAGGGAGAAACCCTCAGGACGTCCAGTACCAGGTTCAAATCCCATGCATCCACAGGGGCCCTGTACGGCGGGACAGTGTGGGCCACTCCTTGAAGGAAGGTCTTAACCTGTGGCCGAGAAGTCTTCTGAAAGAGGATGGAAAGCGCAGAAACCTGGCCCTTCAGGGAGCTAAGAGCCAGGCCCGAATCCAGTCCTGCCTGAAGGAAGGCCAAAAGAGAAGGCAGGGAAAAGGTCATGGATGGAACGCGGTTGGACTCGCACCAACGGAAGTAAGCCTTCCAAGTACGGTAGTAGATCCTGGAAGACGAAGGCTTCCGAGCCTGAATCATGGTATGAATCACCCGGTCTGAAAGGCCGGACGCTCTTAGAACCGCGGTCTCAACAGCCACGCCGTTAAACTGAGCGACCGAGAATTCGGGTGGCAGATCGGACCCTGAGACAGCAGATCGGGCCTGTCTGGAAGGCGCCAGGGGGCGTCCGCGAGAAGGTTGACGAGCTCTGCGAACCAAGCTCTCCTGGGCCAATCCGGGGCGATCAGGATGACCGGCACTCCTTCCGCTTTGATCTTCTTCAACAGTTTGGGAAGAAGTGGGAGGGGTGGAAACAGGTAAGGCAGCCCGAACTGTGACCAAGGGATGGCCAGAGCATCGACGCCCACTGCGAGAGGATCGCGAGACCTGGAGACGAACTGCGGAACCTTCCTGTTCATTCGAGACGCCGTGAGGTCCACGTCCGGAGTCCCCCATCGAAGACAAATCTGATGGAAGACCTCCGAATGCAAGGACCATTCCCCTGCCGCGAGGCCCTCGCGGCTGAGGAAGTCGGCGGCCCAGTTGTCCACGCCGGGGATATGCACCGCCGATATCACTGGAACTGTAGCCTCTGCCCAAAGGAGGATCCTGGAGACCTCGGCAAGGACTAGGGAGCTCCGGGTCCCCCCCTGATGGTTGACATATGCCACGGCCGTGGCGTTGTCCGTCTGGACCCGGACTGGCAGGCCCCTGAGAATAGTTTCCCAGTGGCGGAGGGACAGAAAAATGGCCCGAATTTCGAGGACATTGATTGGCAGAGACGACTCCTGCGACGACCAACGGCCCTGGACTGTTAGGTGGCGAAACACCGCACCCCAGCCGAGCAGGCTGGCGTCTGTCGTTACCACCTGCCAGTGAACTGGAAGAAAGGACCTGCCCTGGGAGACAAGAGGTGACGTCAGCCACCAGTTGAGACTGTTTGACCCGAGAAGAGAGACGGATTGGCCGATCCAGGGAGAAGACAGACCTGTCCCATTGAGACAGAATGGCTTGCTGGAGGGGCCGCGAGTGAAATTGGGCGAAGGGAATCGCTTCCAATGTTGCTACCATCCTCCCCAGAGCCCTCATGGCCGAACGGAGAGAGAGAGGCCGAGGACCCTGGAGCAAGCGTATGTCCCGAAAAAGAGTGGATTTCTTGTCTTTGGGAAGGAAGACTCTGGACTGGCGAGTGTCGAAGAGCATGCCCAGAAAGATGATGCGCTGAGAAGGGATAAGGCAGGACTTCTTCCGGTTGACCAGCCACCCGAAACGGACTAAGGTGTCGATAAGAATAGACAGGCTTTCGTGAGCCTGAGCAAAGGACGGAGCCTTGATGAGGATGTCGTCGAGGTAAGGAAAAAGGACCAGGCCTCTGACCCTCAAGATGGCCATCAGTGCTGCCATGATCTTTGTGAACACCCTTGGCGCGGTTGCGAGGCCGAACGGCAGGGCAACGAACTGAAAATGTTCCCGGAGCACTGCAAAGCGCAGGAAACGGTGATGTCCAGGAAAAATCGGGACATGTAGGTAGGCGTCCTGGATGTCGATTGAGCACAGAAATTCCTGGGCCTCCATGGAAGCAATTACTGAAACGAAGAGATTCCATCCTGAAGCGTCTCAGATGAACTCTCCTGTTCAGCAATTTGAGGTCCAGAATGGGACGAACCTTGCCGTCCTTTTTCGGTACCACAAAAAGGTTCGAGTAGAAACCCGTGAAACGTTCTTTTTCTGGTACGGGAACGATAACCCCGGCTTTGAGGAGAGAAGCGATGGCTGCAAAGAAGCCCGGAACTAAAGCGGGATCTCTTGGAGGACGGGATTCGAAGAAACGATCCCGGGGTCGTGAAACGAACTCGATCTTGTATCCCGAAGATACAACTTCCCTGACCCATGCGTCCTCTACTGCGGAAAGCCAGACGTCCCTGAAAAAGAGAAGACGGCCGCCCATCCTGGGAGTTGGGCTGGAGTCTTGCTGAGAGTCATGCAGAGGTGGATCTTCCAGTCCTGGACCTGGAGGATCTACCCTGGGAATAGCGAGGACGCCAGGACGGAGTGGGTCTAAAGGACACCGCCTTCTTCTCTTGACGTGCCTGTGGCCTCTGTTGCTGCTGGGAAAAGGAGCTAGACGCCGCAAAACGGCGAAAAGGCCGGAAGGGACGAAACTGCCGTCTAGGAGGGCGACGAGGCTTAGCCTGGGGGAGAAGAGAACTTGTACCTCCGGTGGCGTCCTTAATGATTTGGTCCAGCTGGGAACCAAATAGACAAGAGCCCTGGAAGGGCAGGCTGGTAAGTGACTTCTTGGAAGATAAGTCCGCCTGCCAGGCCTTGAGCCAAACGGTCCGGCGGATGGCAACAGCATTGCTGGAAGCCTGAGCCGCACAAGACGCGGTATCCAGGGAGGCGGAGACCAGGTATTCACCAGCGTGGGAAATTTGGTTGGCAAGCTCCGCTAGTTGCGCGGGAGGCGCCCCGTCCAGGATACCTCGACGGAGATCTTTGGCCCATTTGGAAATAGATTTAGAAACCCAAGTAGAAGCAAAAGCTGGGCATAGCGCTGCCGCAGCCGCTTCAAAGGCTGACTTCGCAAAGGATTCTACAACTCTATCGTTAGAGTCCTTCAGAGATGCTCCGCCAGACAGTGGAAGCACCGTGTTGGTGGACAGCCTGGAAACAGGGGGATCCACCGAGGGAGAGACCGTCCAATTGGCGGTAAGTTCTGGAGGAAAAGGATATAACACACCCAGGCGTTTTCCCCTCTGAAAACGTCTGGTCGGGTTCTCTCTCTCTCTCTCTGGACAAGATTTCCACGAATTCAGGATGAGGAGCAAAAAACTTGGAAGGTGGTTTGGCCCGTCTAAACGAAACCGCCTGATCTGCGGGTTCCGTAGAGGGATCCTTGATGCCACAGGTTTGGTTTATTGCCCCAATGAGATTCTGGACCATATCCCTCATAGTGGCGATTTGGTTAGAATCCAGCTCCGAAATATCCTCCGAGGGCGCATCAGAGAGAGCCTCGCCTGACTCAGGGGAGGAGGATCGGGGGGACACCGACCGCAGGGGAGGGCCGTGTGGCGAGATGGAACGCGAAGAGGACTCAGACCGACAGTCCTGCCTGGACCTTTTGTGGCGTATCAAGGAGGGCTCGGGCGGTGGTTCCTGGGACCCGCTGGCTACTGCGGGGGTCTGCAGAGGTAATCGATCCAGCACGGACACCAGAGTTTGAGACACCCGTGTTAAATCGGCCACCGATTGAGACAGAGTGGAGGCCCAGCCTGGGATGGGGGTATCACTCTCGGGCGGATCAGCCGGGGGAACCTGGGCAGTGGGAACAATTGGGTTGCTGCAGGCCTGACAGAGCGGAGAGGACTGACCTGAGGGAAGTTTGCTGTTACAGGACGAACATGCAAAGTACTTGACTAAGACAGAAGCTGAAGAAGTAGGAGGACGAGAGCGGCCCCCTTTAGAGTTAGACATCTTGAGAGGTCCCTGAAGAAAATGCCAGCGGTTAGGGGACAGTGGGGCAGAGGGGGGTGTCAGTCTGCAGAGCAGCTACTCACGGACCCGGTCCTGTAAGAAGTCCCACTTGTCGATGGAGAAGTCCTGCCCTGAGATGCTGTATTCTGCGCAGATCGTGCTGTGCAGAAGAGATGAGGGAGTGCTGCGTGAGCTCCTCTGCTCGGTGAACGCAAGGCGCCTCCAGTCTTGCTTGGGAGCCCCCCGCGCATTAATGGAACTTCTATTCCCCCACATTGCGGGGGAGAACAGGGGAAAATCTGGGAAGTTTAGGGAAATACTCACCTAAACATCCCACGTCGTCCGCTACTAACCTGGGGGGAATGAGACGTCCACGGCTCTGTGATGGACGTCCTCGTCTCCTCCGACCGACAGGCTCTGGTGGGCGAGTGGGTTGGGGGACGGAGCCAGGACCGGACTTCTGAGCACGCTTGTGTGCTAGGATCTTGGTCCTGGATAGGGATCTATGAGGATACGGGGTGGCAGTACACGCCGTACTCATAGTCCGCCTTGTGGGACTACAGGTGTGACTGTTCACCCTGTATCCCTCCGGAAAACCTGAAAAGAAACGACGCACATTGAGGTAGAAAAGGGTCTAATGAAAGACCCGTGTCCACCTCCTACTGACACTAAGCTAAACTGGAGAGTATAATGCCAGTCGGTGGGGTGTACACTGCAGAGGAGGAGCTAACTTTTTTATTTGCATAGTGTCAGCCTCCTAGTGGCAGCAGCATACACCCCATGGTTCCTGTGTCCCCCAATGAGAGGCGATAAAGAAAACACATTAAATAGACTTTCAAAAAAGGTAAAAATTAAAACCAGAATTGGGCACAAATGCAAAAGAACGAGACTAAAAGCAATAATGAAGTGGGCCGCAAATACCGAACACATGTGAACGAGTCCGTCCTTCTGAAGACAAGATTATGGCTGCTGTTGACAAGACATACGATGGCAGCTTTCATGAAGCATCAGCAGGTGTGATGCCTCAAGTCATGACTTGATGCTCCTGAATGTGGTGCAGAATGACTCACGGTTCTGGCAGAAGGCTTCGTCAGAGCCATCCGGACACTGCACCACTCGGTCACAGGCCAGTGTGATATCTATGCAGCAGCCGTCGTCACAGATAAACTGGTAGCGGGAACAGGCTCCGCTGCAGGATGTGGACGCTGCGAGAGAAGGAGACAGTGTACATTATATCAGTGGGGGGATTACCTATAGAAATGCCCCGACTGCCTATTACTGGGGAAAGCTCTGGGGGGCTACACGTCTCCGATACTAAAGGTGTGTGTCAGTCCTGCTAACAGAAGGGGACCAGAGCTGTGCTGATATATTGGTATACTAGATGTTAGATACGTAGGTGGACACACTCTTGTTTTAGAGGCCTGCAGGTCTATCTATCACTAGGTGTGGGCCCTCCTGCACAGGGTGTGGAGTCGGTAAGCCAAAACTCCGACTACTCCATTTCCATGACACCGACTCCACCAAATTGGGCTCCGACTGACTCCACAGCCCTGCTTCTGCAGACGTGGTGAAATGGACAGCCATGCTTTGTGTTCTTCATCTATGTCCAGGCCTAAGTCTAATAATGTTTGGACATTGAATAGACAAATAATTCTATGTGGATTTGCTGGTTTGATTTTTGGAGGTTGAATGGCGATAAATAATATTTTTATTGCACATTTTCTTTAAGTAATTCTCATTATGCATACATACACACATTGCAGAAAATGTATGCTGCAGAAATAGAAGTGTCACCCAAGTCCATTACTAAGCACTGAGTCGGGTGATGTACCCTTGTAGCACTGGGTCCGGAGATAAAATCCCATCTGCGACCACATCTGCACGGTGTTTGCATTCTTTCCCCACCTTCGCAAGGGTTTCCTCTGAAGTCTCCAGTTTCCTTCTACACTCCAATGATAGGGAATTTAGATCATGAACCCCAGTGGAAACTATGATGAATTTTGGGAATTAATAGGTAAGAAAAATAAATAAATCTGCATTGAAAATCCAAACAAAAATGAGAATGCTGCAACCTTGCAATCCGCAGCATGCTTTTATTTTTGTGCAGATTTTTTTTTTTAAAAACCCATTGACTTGCATCGTTCAGTAAATTATTCCGAATCTGCGATGTGTGAATTTGGCCTTACATGTAAATATTTTCTTAATGCATTGCATGTGAAGTTCCTGTGTTTGACACTAGATGGCAATATTTTCCCATGGATCAGATGTGAACTTTAGTAACTCTGACTTAGGTCTCTTTCAAATGTCCGTGTCTCCGGTACGTGTGGTGACAGGTTTCACATGTACCAGAGACACTAACACAGGTAGACCAATTCAAGTGAATGGGTCTGTGCATATGTCAGTGTGTTTCCACAGACCATGTGTCCTTGTGACCCACACGTAGACATGTCCGTTTTTTACCGCAAAATGTCCCGCACACGTGCAAATGGATGACACACTCGGATGTCATCCGTGTGACACGTCCAGGCCCCTGAGAAGCAGCACTACAGTAAGCGCTGTTCCCCGGCGCTGAAGACCACTCTCATCATTCTCCCCTGCTCTGCCGGTAATCAGCGCGAGCAGAGGAGAATGATGAGAGTTGTATTCAAGTGAGAACAATGAGAGCAGGTGGCGGCTGACAGGACTATTAGGCTGCCATCACACTAGCAGTATTTGGTCAGTATTTTACATCAGTATTTGTAAGCCAAAACCAGGAGTGGGTGATAAATGCAGAAGTGGTGCATATGTTTCTATTATACTTTTCCTCTGATTGTTCCATTCCTGGTTTTAGCTTACAAATACTGATGTAAAATACTGACCAAATACTGCTAGTGTGACGGCAGCCTTAGGCTAGGTTCACATTGCATCAAGTACATGGCGTTAAACGGATCCGTTAAACGCATGTACAGAAAAGGTTAAATTTTGTTGAAAAATCGGCATCACGTTAACGCTTGCGTTAACGATTGTGACCCCGTTTTCCCTCATTTGGATGTCCGTTCGCGATGTATCCGTTTGTCTGCGTTTGTCACAGTCAATAAAGTTTTTTTTTTTGTTGTTTTTTTTTTTTCTCCTTTTGTCATCATCGGGGTGTGGGTGTAGACTCATTCTCCATTTTGAAAGCATTGAGTGAACTTTTGCTAGCAAGATGTTTGTGTCTGAGCTCGTTAGATTTCGCTTGATGCGGTTGCGACTTCGCCAGAGAAAGCGTAGTTCGCAAAGGAGATATTGGATCCACGAAGTGAATTTCTTGCGGAGTACATATGGTGCCTTTCACACCCTGTACCTTCAGCTTCGGGATCACCCTTCAAAATTCCAACGCTATCTACGGATGTCCATTGAGACCTTTGATGTTCTGCTCTCACACGTGAAGGCTGAGATACATCATCATCGCAGCACTTTCCTTGAAAGCATCTGTGCGGAGGAACGTTTAGTAGTGACTGTGAGGTAATTATAGTGCTTTGGAACAAAGCACTATACTGTTATTCCACCGTGGTAAACTTCTTATTCTTATTATTATTATTCAGTCCGCACGTAATGCGGCCCGAACCGCTAAACTCACAGACTCCAGTGAGGTGTCATTTCGAAGCCAGCGTTCTTGAGAGGTGTGCTAAGTATTTTTCGTGTCGATCGGATTTGTAGTTTTGGCGCAATTTGCGTTTGAAAAAAGTGTCTCAATGCATTTCAATAGGGAAATTTTCCAATACGTTTACAATGGGCCTGATTTCTGAGGCAATTTCTAAAAATAACTGCCACCTGGCTGATTACCTCATTGATATGCGCAGTGAGACCCAGTTACTATGCCAACGCCTATAAACTCTACCAGCCCACCAGGTCACAAGTTTTGTCAGATAATATCAGCTCTTAAAGTGACAGTACAGCACAATTACAAAGCCCTATCTGTAGTCTTATCATTATTGCCCCGCTCACCAAATCGGACCCAGCCCACCAAATCGGACCAGAGTGCCCCCGCTTGCCAAATCGGACCCAGAGTGGCGCCGCCCGTCAAGTCGGACCCAGAGTGGCGCCGCCCGCCAAATCGGACCCAGAGTGGCGCCGCCCGCCAAATCGGACCCAGAGTGGCGCCGCCCGCCAAATCGGACCCAGAGTGGCGCCGCCCGCCAAATCGGACCCAGAGTGGCGCCGCCCGCCAAATCGGACCCAGAGTGGCGCCGCCCGCCTAATCGGACCCAGAGTGGCGCCGCCCGCCAAATCGGACCCAGAGTGGCGCCGCCCGCCAAATCGGACCCAGAGTGGCGCCGCCCGCCAAATCGGACCCAGAGTTGCGCCGCCCGCCAAATCGGACCCAGAGAGGCGCCGCCCGCCAAATCGGACCCAGAGTGGCGCCGCCCGCAAAATCGGACCCAGAGTGGCGCCGCCCGCCAAATCGGACCCAGAGTGGCGCCGCCCGCCAAATCGGACCCAGAGTGGCGCCGCCCGCCAAATCGGACCCAGAGTGGCGCCGCCCGCCAAATCGGACCCAGAGAGGCGCCGCCCGCAAAATCGGACCCAGAGTGGCGCCGCCCGCCAAATCGGACCCAGAGTGGCGCCGCCCGCCAAATCGGACCCAGAGTGACCCGGGCCGCCAAATCGGACCCAGAGTGGCGCCACCCGCCAAATCGGACCCAGAGTGGCGCCGCCCGCCAAATCGGACCCAGAGTGGCGCCGCCCGTCAAATCGGACCCAGAGTGACCCGGGCCACCAAATCGGACCCAGAGTGACCCGGGCCACCAAATCGGACCCAGAGTGACCCGGGCCACCAAATCGGACCCAGAGTGACCCGGGCCACCAAATGGGACCCAGAGTGACCCGGGCCACCAAATGGGACCCAGAGTGACCCGGGCCACCAAATGGGACCCAGAGTGACCCGGGCCACCAAATGGGACCCAGAGTGACCCGGGCCACCAAATGGGACCCAGAGTGACCCGGGCCACCAAATGGGACCCAGAGTGACCCGAGCCACCAAATGGGACCCAGAGTGACCCGGGCCACCAAATGGGACCCAGAGTGACCCGGGCCACCAAATGGGACCCAGAGTGACCCGGGCCACCAAATGGGACCCAGAGTGACCCGGGCCACCAAATGGGACCCAGAGTGACCCGGGCCACCAAATGGGACCCAGAGTGACCCGGGCCACCAAATGGGACCCAGAGTGACCCGGGCCACCAAATGGGACCCAGAGTGACCCGGGCCACCAAATGGGACCCAGAGTGACCCGGGCCACCAAATGGGACCCAGAGTGACCCGGGCCACCAAATGGGACCCAGAGTGACCCGGGCCACCAAATGGGACCCAGAGTGACCCGGGCCACCAAATGGGACCCAGAGTGACCCGGGCCACCAAATGGGACCCAGAGTGACCCGGGCCACCAAATGGGACCCAGAGTGACCCGGGCCACCAAATGGGACCCAGAGTGACCCGGCCCACCAAATGGGACCCAGAGTGACCCGGCCCACCAAATGGGACCCAGAGTGACCCGGCCCACCAAATGGGACCCAGAGTGACCCGGCCCACCAAATGGGACCCAGAGTGACCCGGCCCACCAAATGGGACCCAGAGTGACCCGGCCCACCAAATGGGACCCAGAGTGACCCGGGCCACCAAATGGGACCCAGAGTGACCCGGGCCACCAAATGGGACCCAGAGTGACCCGGCCCACCAAATGGGACCCAGAGTGACCCGGCCCACCAAATGGGACCCAGAGTGACCCGGGCCACCAAATGGGACCCAGAGTGACCCGGGCCACCAAATGGGACCCAGAGTGACCCGGGCCACCAAATGGGACCCAGAGTGACCCGGGCCACCAAATGGGACCCAGAGTGACCCGGGCCACCAAATGGGACCCAGAGTGACCCGGCCCACCAAATGGGACCCAGAGTGACCCGGCCCACCAAATGGGACCCAGAGTGACCCGGCCCACCAAATGGGACCCAGAGTGACCCGGCCCACCAAATGGGACCCAGAGTGACCCGGCCCACCAAATGGGACCCAGAGTGACCCGGCCCACCAAATGGGACCCAGAGTGACCCGGCCCACCAAATGGGACCCAGAGTGACCCGGGCCACCAAATGGGACCCAGAGTGACCCGGGCCACCAAATGGGACCCAGAGTGACCCGGGCCACCAAATGGGACCCAGAGTGACCCGGGCCACCAAATGGGACCCAGAGTGACCCGGGCCACCAAATGGGACCCAGAGTGACCCGGGCCACCAAATGGGACCCAGAGTGACCCGGCCCACCAAATGGGACCCAGAGTGACCCGGCCCACCAAATGGGACCCAGAGTGACCCGGCCCACCAAATGGGACCCAGAGTGACCCGGCCCACCAAATGGGACCCAGAGTGACCCGGCCCACCAAATGGGACCCAGAGTGACCCGGCCCACCAAATGGGACCCAGAGTGACCCGGCCCACCAAATGGGACCCAGAGTGACCCGGGCCACCAAATGGGACCCAGAGTGACCCGGGCCACCAAATGGGACCCAGAGTGACCCGGGCCACCAAATGGGACCCAGAGTGACCCGGGCCACCAAATGGGACCCAGAGTGACCCGGGCCACCAAATGGGACCCAGAGTGACCCGGCCCACCAAATGGGACCCAGAGTGACCCGGCCCACCAAATCGGACCCAGAGTGACCCGGCCCACCAAATGGGACCCAGAGTGACCCGGCCCACCAAGCCTCAACCCTGAGGGGCTACAACTACCAAACCAGCGCCTGAGGGGCACCCAAGTGTGAAAGTCTTGCAGGGGCAGCCCGGGCACCATTCCAAAGCACTATCTGTAGTTCCTTCAGGAAATACCCATCTAGTTATACATTTTTTTTCTCATTCTAATGACAAAGACTAGATGTAGGTATCGTGGGGCATAATGTTCATTTGAATATTCTATTGTATGTAGCCTTTTAGTTGTCCTTTAAAATCCTAAACAATTTCCTTTTTTTTTTTCTTTTTCAATGCCGACAGATATCTGGCTACCGGAGAATCTTTTGCGTCACTGCATTACCAATTTAGACTGGGGAAGTCAACAATTTGCCAACTGGTTCGGGAAACTTGTGATGCCATTTGGAACAACTTGCAACCACTTGTGCTACCAACCCCGACATCAGAAATGTGGCTAGCGATTTCCCAACAGTTCGAGGATGTGGCTAATTTCCCCAATTGTATTGGTGCCGTTGACGGCAAGCACATTCGGATTCAGAAACTAGCACATAGTGGGTCCCTGTACTATAATTATAAAAAATACTTCTCGATAATCTTGATGGCTATTGCGGATGCAAGATACCGTTTCGTAGCTGTGGATATTGGTGCGTATGGCCGGACAAACAATCTGTCACGCCCTACAGATGGGTCTATCGGGTGGACCCTCTGGACCGCAAATACAGCGGTTGCTGATACCAGGAAGGGAGAGCCAGACCAAGAAAGCAGGTTCAAAAGGTTTATTGTAAAGTAATACAAATACTAGGGGAGACTCCCCAAAGGAGGGCCACAGGACCACAACACCAGGGTGCCTCTAAGGAGTCCAAGGCTTGGAGTGACCCCTATACAGGGATTTCCCCTTGACCACCAATAGAGGGTCCGATGAAGCAGACACCTGTGTTAAACCGACCTGCGAGGCTGGGGAGAAATGAACTGAAAAGACAGGGCAGAACGTGGAACTAGGAAGCAGGCTGAAGACTGCAGGGAATCGTCCAGGATCCAGGACACAGGATGCCGAGAAGGCCAGACACGATCCTAGGGGAAAAAGGAACACAGAGTAAGGCAAGCAAACTGGATTGGTAAGCATAGCAGGACAAGACCTGGAGCAGCAACTTCAGGATAATAGAAGTTGCCCAGGCGGAGTCCAGGAGTGACTGAGATCCTTTTATCCCTCCAGCCTGCAGGTGATAGGCCGGGAGGAGGGGCAGTGAGTAGGAACGGGCTGGCCGTTTAAGAAGCCAGAGAGCTGGCCTGCCCGCCCCCTATGCACTCCCTAGGAGAGGGAGAGGAACGAGGAAGTGCAGCAGACATGGGAGCAAGGACCCGGGCCGCATGTCTGCAGGGATGGACCCCGGAGCGCCGGCGGATGACCGGAGCGTGACCCTGCTGGCTCAGGACAGAACCGGAGGAGGTAAGAACAGGCGGGGAAGAGAAAGTAGGTGCCCCGGACCGCGAGGTGGTGACAGTACCCCCCCCTCCAGGCCCCCCCGGGCGGCGACTGGCAAGGAACCGACGTAGGAGACGAGGAGCATGGATGTTGCCCTCCGGTTCCCAGGACCTCTCCTCAGGACCAAACCCCTTCCAGTCGACCAGGTACCATGTGGCACGCCCTCTCTTCTTCACGTCCAGAATGGCACTGACCTCATACTCGTCATTGGCCGATATAGGAGGAGGACGCTCTCCCGGATCCTGGGAGAAGCGGTTGAGGATCACAGGCTTGAGGAGGGAACGGTGGAAAGAATTATGTATTCGCAGAGAAGGAGGCAGTCGTAGCTGATAGCACACATCGTTGAGTCTCCGGGACACCTCGAACGGTCCGATGTACCGAGGTCCGAGCTTGAAGGAGGGCACCTTAAGGCGGACGTACTTGGCTGATAACCATACCTTGTCACCCGGTTGAAACATCTGGGCATCAAGTCTTCTTTTGTTGGCATGGTCCTTCATACGCTGGGATGCTTTCTCAAGAGCTACACGAGTCTTGTTCCAGATGTCGGCGAAGTCACGAGCCACGGCCTCTGCTGCAGGATTGGTAGTAGCGATGTCCAAGGGGGTCGGGATCCTCGGGTGCTGCCCATATACAATAAAGAATGGAGTGTTACGTGAAGACTCACCAACATGATTATTGTACGAGAACTCCGCCCAAGGCAGTAGGGACGTCCAGTTGTCGTGGTGTGCGTTGACAAAGTGCCGTAGATAACCTGCCAACACCTGGTTTACCCGTTCCACCTGTCCGTTAGTCTGTGGATGATAAGCCGAAGAGAAGTCCAAGGTAATATCGAGTTTCCTGCAGAGAGACCGCCAGAATCGGGACACGAATTGAACTCCCCTATCGGAAACAATGTTGGAGGGTAACCCATGCAACCGGAGGATATGTAGAACAAACAACTCGGCCAGCTTGGGTGCCGAAGGAAGACCAGGCAGAGAAACGAAGTGACCCATCTTGGAAAATCTGTCCACCACGACCCAGATGACAGTATTCCCGGAGGATGCAGGAAGATCCGTGATGAAGTCCATTGCAATGTGTTGCCATGGTTTTGATGGTACAGGCAAGGGCAAGAGTTGACCGGCGGGAAGCCGTTTGGGGGTCTTGTTGCAGGCACAGGAAGAACAGGCAGAGACGTAGTCTGTCACCTCTTGACGCATCCCAGGCCACCAGTAGTACCGGCCGATCAACTGTAGGGTCTTAGTCAGACCCGCGTGCCCAGCTAGTAAGGAGGAATGTCCCCAGCGGAGGATGCGTTCTCGATTAGGTTCAGGCACCAGCGTCTTCCCTGGGGGTACCTGCGACAGTCGGAGCGGTGCAACCATGATCACCTTGGATGGATCGATGATGGGACGAGGTTCCTCCTCATGATCGTCGGTAAGAAAAGAGCGGGAGAGGGCGTCAGCCTTGACATTCTTAGCTGCGGGACGAAAATGAAGACGGTAATCAAACCGAGCAAAGAATAAAGACCAACGGGCCTGGCGAGGATTGAGCCTCTGGGCAGAGTGGAGATAGGCCAAGTTCTTGTGGTCAGTGTAGATCACCACCGGGTGCACTGCTCCCTCTAGGAGGTAACGCCACTCCTCCAAGGCCATTTTGATGGCAAGCAACTCACGGTCACCAATGGAGTAATTCCGCTCACAGGGGGAAAAGGCCTTCGAAAAGAAGCCGCAAGAGACCTTACGTCCGGAGGCGGCTCTCTGCGTGAGGACGGCCCCGGCACCTGTGGAGGATGCGTCCACCTCCAGAAAGAACTGCTTCTCAGCGACGGGCCTGTGCAGGGCTGGTGCGGCGGAGAAGGCCCGTTTGAGTGCCTGGAAGGAGCACTCAGCCTCTGGAGCCCATCCATTAGCAGGTGTTCCCTTGCGTGTGAGTGCAGTGAGGGGTTTGACCAGATCCGAGAAGTGCGGGATAAACTGCCGGTAGTAGTTGGCGAATCCCAAGAAGCGCTGGATGGCTTTGATCCCGACCGGCCGAGGCCAGTTCATGATGGCCGACACTTTATCAGGATCCATCTCCAGCCCAGAGTCAGAGACGATGTATCCAAGGAACGGCAGAGAAGACCGCTCGAAGAGGCATTTCTCATACTTGGCGTACAAACGGTTCTCCCGTAATCGAAGGAGAACTCGTCGGACGTCTCTTCTGTGTGTGGGTAGGTCTGGGGAGAAAACCAAGATGTCATCTAGGTATACCACAACACATACGTACAGCAAGTCACGGAAGACGTCGTTCACGAACTCCTGGAAGACGGCTGGTGAATTGCACAGTCCGAAGGGCATCACCCGGTATTCGAAGTGCCCATCACGGGTGTTGAAGGCGGTTTTCCACTCGTCACCGGCCCGGATGCGGACAAGGTTGTAAGCCCCTCGCAGGTCCAGCTTGGTGAACAACCGGGCTCCCCGGAGCCGATCGAAGAGTTCTGGAATAAGAGGCAGAGGGTATTTATTCTTTACCGTGATGGCGTTTAATCCACGGTAGTCAATGCAAGGACGCAAAGACCCGTCCTTCTTTTTCACGTAGAAGAACCCGGCTCCGACAGGGGATGTGGACCTCTGGATGAATCCCCGGGCCAAGCTGTCTGTGACGTATTCTGACATCGCCTGGGTCTCAGCAGGGGACAGTGGGTAGATTCGTCCTGTAGGAAAAGAGGCACCTGGAACCAAATCGATGGGACAATCATAAGGCCTGTGCGGGGGCAAGACCTCTGCTTCTCGTTTATCGAAGACGTCCGCATATGCCCAGTAGGCCTCCGGAAGTCCAGGCAAGGACGTAGGTGAGGGAGGCAAACGGATAGGCCGGACGGACAGCAGGCAATGGCTATGGCAGGCCGAACCCCAACGCTGGATCTCCCCACTTCGCCAGTCTATGACTGGCTCATGCATACGCAGCCATGGCAGACCGAGCAAGAAAGGTGGGGAGAGAGTGGGTAGCACGAGAAAGGCAATCCTCTCAGTATGGAGAGCTCCGATCTGAATCTCCACCTCACTGGTAATGCCCTCAACGGAGTCTTGTATGGGTCTCCCATCAACGGAGGTGATGGTGCGGGGATGCTGCAGGGGGTGTATAGGGATGCCGAGGCGGAGAGCCATGTCTCGCTGAATAAAGTTACCTGCAGATCCCGAGTCCAAATACGCCAACTCTGAGAACCGCCTGTCACCAATTTTCACCTGTATGGAAACAGTTAATGGTAGAGAGGTATCACTCTCACCTAGGATGGCCTCTCTTACCTGTCCTAGGTGGAGGAGTTTTCCGGTCTTCTGGGACATTGCCGGCGGAAGTGGTTGGAGCCACCACAATAGAGACACAACCTCCGGGCGACTCTCTCCTCACGCTCCCGGGGACTCAGCCGGAGACGATCCACCTCCATGGGTTCGGATGCTTCGGCAGACGAGGCGTTACCTGGTAACAGGGGCCTCTGTAAAGAGGGTGCCAATCGAGGTGGTCTTCTCTCCTGGGCTCTCTCCTTGGTGCGTTCTTGTAGGCGGCGGTCCATCCGGACGGCAAGGGAGATGTATTCGTCCAGGGTATCGGGGAGGTCTCGTACGGCAAGCTCGTCCTTCAGGCGACTGGATAACCCTCTCCGGAAGACACCGATCAGGGGCTCGTCAGACCAGCGAAGCTCCGAAGCCAAAGTGCGAAACTGTATGGCGTATTGGCCAACCGAGAGAGTACCTTGCTGTAAGCTGAACAACTCCTCCGTGGCCGAAGCCAATCGACCTGGCTCATCAAAGATCTTCCGGAAGGTGTCCAAGAAGGACCGCAGATCAGATACAATGGGGTCCTCTCTCTCCAGTAGTGGGTTGAACCAGGCCAAGGCCTCGCCCTCCAGGTGTGATGCCAGAAAGGCCACTTTCGCCACATCCGTAGGGTATTGATGAGGGAGAAGCCTGAAATGCTGCTGGCATTGGTTGATGAAACCCCTGCACATTTTTGGATCCCCAGAGTACCTGGTGGGTTTGCAGAGACGAGGGGAAGAGAAGACGCCTCCTACGGCAACGGGATCCAACACGGGTGCAGTAACCGGGGCAGGAGGAGACCGCTGTAGATTCGAGAGCCGCTCGTCAACAGACGTCATGTACTCCAGCATCTGGGTCTGTATCCGTCCTTGTTGATCCAGCTCCTGATGTAGATCTGCAAGATGAGAGGAGTAAGATGCATCCACCCCCTGAGGGGAACCTAGACGGGCCTCAAGGGTCCGCATGAACACAACAACCTGTTCCTGGCTCTGGCGGAGACTAGCAAGCTCCCTCTGAGCATCGAACCTGGCATCAGCGGGGTCCATGGCCTGGGCAAAATCTGTCACGCCCTACAGATGGGTCTATCGGGTGGACCCTCTGGACCGCAAATACAGCGGTTGCTGATACCAGGAAGGGAGAGCCAGACCAAGAAAGCAGGTTCAAAAGGTTTATTGTAAAGTAATACAAATACTAGGGGAGACTCCCCAAAGGAGGGCCACAGGACCACAACACCAGGGTGCCTCTAAGGAGTCCAAGGCTTGGAGTGACCCCTATACAGGGATTTCCCCTTGACCACCAATAGAGGGTCCGATGAAGCAGACACCTGTGTTAAACCGACCTGCGAGGCTGGGGAGAAATGAACTGAAAAGACAGGGCAGAACGTGGAACTAGGAAGCAGGCTGAAGACTGCAGGGAATCGTCCAGGATCCAGGACACAGGATGCCGAGAAGGCCAGACACGATCCTAGGGGAAAAAGGAACACAGAGTAAGGCAAGCAAACTGGATTGGTAAGCATAGCAGGACAAGACCTGGAGCAGCAACTTCAGGATAATAGAAGTTGCCCAGGCGGAGTCCAGGAGTGACTGAGATCCTTTTATCCCTCCAGCCTGCAGGTGATAGGCCGGGAGGAGGGGCAGTGAGTAGGAACGGGCTGGCCGTTTAAGAAGCCAGAGAGCTGGCCTGCCCGCCCCCTATGCACTCCCTAGGAGAGGGAGAGGAACGAGGAAGTGCAGCAGACATGGGAGCAAGGACCCGGGCCGCATGTCTGCAGGGATGGACCCCGGAGCGCCGGCGGATGACCGGAGCGTGACCCTGCTGGCTCAGGACAGAACCGGAGGAGGTAAGAACAGGCGGGGAAGAGAAAGTAGGTGCCCCGGACCGCGAGGTGGTGACACGATTCCAGAGTCTTCAGAGACTCCAACACGGGGAGATGTTTGTACAGCAACAATTTTAACTTACCCTCATCACGACCTCTACCGGGGACCGAAGACCCAAGTTTGCCATATGTTTTAGTTGGTGATGAGGCGTTCCAACTTGGACAAAATCTCCTCAAGCCGTACTCAAGCCGCAGTCTGAACTCCACCAAGCGCATTTTTAATTATCGCTTGAGCCGGGCAGGACGTTATGTGGAGTGTGCATTTGGTATTTTGACATTAAAATTGCGAATTCTACTAACTTGCATGCAACTGCAACCAGAAAATGTGGACCGTGTTGTGAAGGCATGCATCTGTCTGCATAATTTTGTGGCCAGACATGAACCCCAGGTGGTTGACCCCGATGAATGCGAGTCGAACCTCATTAGCATTGAATCTACTGCAGTTCGGTCTACAGCTCAAATAATGAGGATTCGTGACCAATTTGCACACTACTTCACACATGAAGGGCATGTTCCATGGCAAGACAGACACGTGTGAAATTTATTTAAAGTCTGAAGCTGTGTCCTGCTGTTTTGTTTTAAAGTGTTTGGGTTTTTTTTGGTTTGTTTTATTTCCCACAACCTTATGTCTTGTAAAAAGTTATTACTTTCATGTTATTATGTTGTGCTCAAAGTTAAAGTCATACAAGAATCATATATTTTAAACATTTTACTAAAGTTTCAGAATGTGTATGAAAGAACTGTTGCTACACATTTTAATATGATATCCCATAGGGATGTAAAAAAACACACATAACATTGGGTGCCAAAAATTATTCACCAACAAAACGTGAAACGCAGTAGGATGCACCTGGCTGTGGACAGTGAGCAGTACTATAGACTCTGGTATTGTGCGGGCGTATTGTCTGCCCAACTGTATGATGGACTGCTACTTTGTCTCTGATGTTCCATGCTCGTTTCACCCCGGCCTCTATATTGAGGGTTGTAGGCCGGCATGTCTAGGCTTCTTGTTCTCGATGGAGCGGGTTCCTGGGGGCCCACAAATTCCTCAAGAAGGTCATTCAGTCTTTGCCTAAACAAAAGGTTTCTGTGTGCCGGGATATTTTGTGCAACAGGCACATAGGACAAAAAAAGTAGCTTCCACTCATTTGCAGAATAAACAGACTCGCGGGATTGCAAGTCGGTAATTTCCCGCCTCAGGTCTTTGAGTTCACTACGACACATGTCCTCAACCCGTTGGAGTCCATCGACAATAATGGCATCAGCTTCATCTTTTTGTGATGCTCGCTTGCGTCCACGCTGCAATTGCAACCGGGCACTCACACCTGAAGCCACAGTGCTTCTCTCCCCAGATCGTGGCTCGCTGATGCCAGACACATCTTCAGCGTCCGTCTGCTGGCTTGGTTCCAGTGGAGATGGCTCCAGTTCCTCTGCCTGTCTAGGCGCGGCGGTACTGCATATCATGCTGTAAACCCCCCCCAAAAATAAAATTATTTTGCTTGAATCAAAAAATTTTGTCTCGCACACAGACCTATTTGTACTTACGAGCGCTGAGACACTGTTTTTTGCAGAAAGAGCAATTGCTCGTGATGCACATACGGGGTCACCCGTTTGGCACCTGATCCGCTTGGTGGATTTTGACTGTTCCAGTAGTCACGGACAAAGCGGTCCCTTATTGATTTCCAACGGGTATGGACCGCATCGGCTTTAAATTTAAAAAAATAAAATAAAAAAAAAAAAAAGTATAAATAGTAGATAGATACTTCTTATATTGATAGTTTTAAAATTGTGTATAGTTAGTTAAGATAGTTAATATATAGATATAGATAGTAGATAGATAGTTGATAGATAGTAGTTATTAGATAGAATAGAGAAATGGTTTAAGAAATAGTGTATAGATAGTTGAGAGTTGACACATAGACAGTAGACAATTTAACATCACCAATATTTACCAATTTTTTTTCTTTGAGGTTGACGACTTCTCCATGTATCGGGGATCGAAGTGAGAGATAATTTGATCCCACAACTTGTGGTTTTTCACGATGTCATGGTGGGAGCTGTCGCTTTGGTCCCATATTGAGGGGTTGGCTTCCACAAGGTTGATCAGTGTCTCGTTGTGAATGGTCAACGGCTCTTCGTCAACCACAATCCTTTTCTTTTTTTGGCTCGCTGACTTGGACTATGTAAACACAAAACGTTATGTCGAAAGGTTCAATATCAGTTTTTGGGTAGACTGATAGGTAGATAGATAAATAGATAGATAAATAGATAGATATATTGATAGATAGATAGCTAGATAGATACATAGATAGATACATAGATAGATAGCTAGATAGATACATAGATAGATACATAGATAGATACATAGATAGATAGATACATAGATAGATAGAAAAAGCGAGAGAGCAAGATAGATAAAGGATAGATAGTTTATAGATATACAGATAGAAAGTGAATAGATATATTGAAGATAAATATTGGTTGGATATTTTCTTGTTTTATATTTACCACTGGCACTTGTGGCGACGACAGACGGCGAGGAACCTTCTTCCTCTTGTGTCCTCCTTGAGCCACAACCTATTGTGTATGTACATGAAAAAAAAAAATTACATTTCTTGAATCAATAAATTTATGCTTGCTAGACTAAAAATGCCTTCCATGTACCTTTGTGGGTTTTGCCTGTTTTTTGGGGGAGGCCTAGCAGCCTCGGGCTCCGAAGACTCCTATTTGCAATAAAAACATGATTATAGACGCGCTCAAAACACTGGTTTTTCACACAAATTTTAGTGTTTTTTTAAAGTGCAAGCCTACCGACTTAGAAGAAAAAACCGCAGACACGCTGCTGCTGCTTCCCTCACTATCCGACATCTGCAACAAAGCAATACATTTGTAGTACACACACATACGTTGGACAATACAGACTCCCATGATGTATACAGAGATATATATACACTCACCGGCCACTTTATTAGGTACACCATGCTAGTAACGGGTTGGACCCCCTTTTGCCTTCAGAACTGCCTCAATTCTTCGTGGCATAGATTCAACAAGGTGCTGGAAGCATTCCTCAGAGATTTTGGTCCATATTGACATGATGGCATCACACAGTTGCCGCAGATTTGTCGGCTGCACATCCCAAAGATGCTCCATACAAGGCAGGATGGATCCATGCTTTCATGTTGTTTACGCCAAATTCTGACCCTACCATCCGAATGTCGCAGCAGAAATCGAGACTCATCAGACCAAGCAACGTTTTTCCAATCTTCTACTGTCCAATTTCGATGAGCTTGTACAAATTGTAGCCTCAGTTTCCTGTTCTTAGCTGAAAGGAGTGGTACCCGGTGTGGTCTTCTGCTGCTGTAGCCCATCTGCCTCAAAGTTCGACGCACTGTGCGTTCAGAGATGCTCTTAGGCCTACCTTGGTTGTAACGGGTGGCGATTTGAGTCACTGTTGCCTTTCTATCAGCTCGAACCAGTCTGCCCATTCTCCTCTGACCTCTGGCATCAACAAGGCATTTCCGCCCACAGAACTGCCGCTCACTGGATTTTTTTTCTTTTTCGGACCATTCTCTGTAAACCCTAGAGATGGTTGTGCGTGAAAATCCCAGTAGATCAGCAGTTTCTGAAATACTCAGACCAGCCCTTCTGGCACCAACAACCATGCCACGTTCAAAGGCACTCAAATCACCTTTCTTCCCCATACTGATGCTCGGTTTGAACTGCAGGAGATTGTCTTGACCATGTCTACATGCCTAAATGCACTGAGTTGCCGCCATGTGATTGGCTGATTAGAAATTAAGTGTTAACAAGAAGTTGGACAGGTGTACCTAATAAAGTGGCCAGTGAGTGTATATATATATATATATATATATATATATATATATATATATATATAGATACAAATGTACTTACATTTCCTGTGATCTCTTGCTATACACTTTCTCACGTGCAGCAGGCCTCAGGATGTGTGCTTGTGACATTAAAATGGTCGAAATCCTGTTTCCTGTCATATGACCACATGGACCTCCCTCAAACGCTATTAAAACGTATGGTTCTATTTGGAAATTTTTTAAGATTTGCGTCTGGCTGCGTTTGCCATAGCCATCAATGGCAGAATTAACGCTTCCGTTAGTATTGCGTTAGCTTGGCCGCACCCGAAAACGCTGCAAGCCACGTTCCAAGGTCCGTCAGAAAAAAACGTTATGTGACTAACGCATGCCAATTTTAGCATGCGTCACGATGCGTCAGACAATGCAAGTCTATGGGCGCGTTAGTATGTGCGTTATATTGCGTTTTCAGTACTTAAAAACGTGTTCGTTAGACGGACTCACCTAGCGCAATGTGAACCTAGCCTTACTCCCATCAGCCTGCACCTGTTGCCGCTAATAGCAGTGACAGCAGGAGCGGCTGATGGGAGTATTCATAATCCGGCCAGCCCTGATAGACTGCAGAGGTGGCTACAAGTAGTAAACAATGAAACTGAAAAACCCTCCATTCTCGAAAAGTAAGTTGCTTGTCTTTACAAGTATTTTGCAATTTCATGCATTTATGAGCATGAGACAACTGATTTACATAATTCTAAGAATCTCTTTTAGGCCGGGGTCACACTTACGAGTTCAATGCGAGAAACCCGCGCATCAATACCCGGCACTGCCGCCGGCACTCGGGACCGGAGTGTGCGGCTGCATGTATTTCTATGCAGCTGAACGCTCCATTCTCGAGTGCCGGCGGCAGTGCCGGGTATTGATGTGCGGGACTTTCTCGCATTGAACTCGCAAGTGTGACCCCGGCCTTAGGTAGATTTTTTTTTGAGAGGGGAGAGGCAGGTGGGAGATATAAGCTTTGCCCACATATAAAGGTTGTACCCATCTAATGACAGCATATATGATTCCATTAATAGGGAACTCAGGACAAGCACACCGCCCCGAATAATGAAAAGTGCAACCTCGTGTAGCCACCAGCAACTTTTTTTTGAAGATTTGCTTGCTCCCAAACAATCTGGAAGAAAGGCAATTATAATGTCACCTCTAGAAGATTTAAGTTTTATTGAATACATAAGTCCATGCTTTCTCCAACGTGCAGACAAAGGCCATATATTAAAATTTCTCACAGCAAAGTGATAGATCCCTAAACAATTATCCAATCTGCAAAGTCAGAAGACCCTGCAAGGGTCAGAGACAAGGGGCTTCTCCTGTCCCATGCCAATTGGCAGTCTTATCAAACTGGAGCGGAGCGGGTATGGACCTATGAGGTTACAATATTATCAGGTTACAATGGTCTCCCTGTAATTGGGGGTGCGGGTCCCAGCGATTGGGAAGTTATCTGCATGAATAGCAGATGATTTCTGAAGTTTAATAAAGAAGGAGTATCTGAAGTGAAAAAAAACCCATAATTTAAAGTGAACATGTTGGATCATTTTCCCCCTCTAAACGTCCTGCAGTATTGTATTAGTTTTGTAACCTGTAATCCCTACATGAATTTCTGAAACAAACACTGACATTCATAGGGTGTTTTCTCCTCCTAACTTAGTTACCTGCTTTCAGTCAAGTGGGAGGAGCTGGATCACAGAAGAGTCAAGCCTCAGAATGCGCCGACTGGTGACTGATTGGCTTAGTATGCTCCCTGACTACTGTCTCCCCAAGCCTCCACACATAAGTCGGGTGTGCTCCCCAGCTTCATTGGCGCACTGTGTATGCTCAGGAATCAGCGGTGATTGACAGGCGTCCCACCATGACCTGCTCGCATGCGTCAGATCTGTCCGACATGATGTTGGAGACAGTACAGCCCATCAGTCACACACTGGTACATGTGTCTAGAGGATCTGAAGCCTGACTATTCCAACGTCCAGCAATGCAGAGTCAGTTTAGTGTTACACTATATAGGGAAGATAAACTAAAAGATTAACTCCGTCCCGGGCTGCCGGTAAATGATGGTATATCCTACTCATTGTCAGTCATATAGTAACATGGGAGAAGCCCGTAACAGAAGAAAACGTTGGGTAATAGACTGGTATACTATGAGTAATATGAAGGGACCTACCTGACTTATGGCGTTCTTCAGGGAGGACGCTGACGGAGACGTTGTCTGAGCTCTTCTGACCAGATGTGTCAGTGACAGTCAGCTGCAGGGTATAAGCTCCTTCTTCCAAGTGGGAAAGCCTAAGTGTCCCTGGTTGGGGAACCTATACAAACACCAAGTGGTCATTAACTGTTGACAATTTTGTCCAGTTCCTGTAACCATTCATATGGAAATGATCGAGATATTACTGCCGTTATTTAACACATAGTACATATAACTTACACTCACTAAACCAACTTCTTCTCAAAAAAGATCCTGCCCTCCACTAAATAAGATGTCCTCCTCTATGAGGTGCATATTAGGCTACGTTCACATTTGCGTTGTGCGCCGCAGCGTCGGCGCCGCAGCGCACAACGCAAACAAAAACGCGGCAAAACGCACGCTAAAACGCTGCGTTTTGCGCCGCATGCGTCGTTTTTGCCCGCAAGTTGGACGCAAAAAAAATGCAACTTGAAGCGTTTCTTGCGTCCAACGCTTGCGGCCATGCGGCGCAAAACGCAGCACAACGCATGTCCATGCGCCCCCATGTTAAGTATAGGGGCGCATGACGCATGCGGCGCCGCTGCGGCGCCCGACGCTGCGGCCCTGACCGCAAATGTGAACGTAGCCTTAGAAAGGTAAAACATACAGAGCTTTTATTAGTAGACGGTACCACATATCTGAGCCACATGTTGGGATACAGCACACATTAGGCTACTTTCACACTGGCGTTAACTGCGTTACGTCGCAATGCGTCGTTTTGCCGAAAAAACGCATCCTGCAAAAGTGCTTGCAGGATGCGGTTTTTCTGCATTGACTAACATTAGCGACGCATTAGCGATGCATTTGCGACGCAATGACACACGTCGCAACCGTCGTGCGACGGTTGCGCTGTGCTGTGGCGGACCGTCGGGAGCAAAAAACGTTACATGTAACGTTTTTTGCTCCCGACGGTCCGCTTTTTCCGACCGCGCATGCGCGGCCGGAACTCCGCCCCCGCCTCCCCGCACTTCACAATGGGGCGGCAGATGCGCTGGAAAAATGCATCCGCTGCCCCCGTTGTGCGGCGGAGACAACGCTAGCGTCAGGAACCTCGGCCCGACGCACCGCGACAGGCCGAGCCCGACGCTAGTGTGAAAGTAGCCTTAGGACGCAATCACAAAGTAAATAATAGGATTCAATGTAACATCTGACATACAGTAAAGTCTGGTCAGAGCATTAGTGAGGGTTACATCAAACCTCCACAAACCATACCAACAAGCGGGTCAGCAATACATTACATCCCCATTTAATGGGAAATTGTCATATCCCCAAATGCTATTAGCCTGCAGATATGGGGTTAATCTGCAGGTTAATAGCGTTCGGAAGCTGCCCGGTGCCCGCACTGAAAGCCCCACTGCCAGAAGGAAATGAGCTTTATTCCTCTGGGCAGCCCATTGCTTTCAGTCATAAAGTCAAGGCCTCAGTGAATAGAGAGCGGTCGCTGTAACCTCGCCCTGGCACTGACTGACAGTCATCTCAGCAATGATGTACTGCAGATCCAGCTATCAGTCAGCGTCGGGACGTGATTACAGCGGCCGTTCTCTATACACTGAGCCATGACTGAAGCCGCATTGGCTGCACCTCTATGACTGAAAGCGGGAAGCTGCTGGAAGGAATAAAGTTAATTTCCTCCTGGCAGCGGGGCTTTCAGTGTGGCAGTCGCACAGCTTTAGAACGCTATTAACCTGCAAAATTAACCCCATTTGGGGGCATGAAACAAAAAATATTTAATAGAGAGGCTCAATGTGTAGTTTAGAGATAAGTAAATCTCTGAGCCAGGCTAATGTGATACTATCATCATTGGAAAAAAAACCTCAGCCATCTGCTGGGTCCCACTCATTTAACCACAATGTGAGGTTGCCCTAATAAATGTAATTTGGAGAACCATACCAACAACAACGTTGAAAGGAATCTCTCACCAGTTTTTTGCTACGCTATCTGACAGAAGCATGATGTAAAAGCAGAGACCCAGATTCCAGTGATGTGTCACTTATTGGGCTACTTGTTGCTTCACAGAAACTGTTATGTTAATTTTTCTATCATTAATAAGGTTCAATTTATTTGTGATTCACGCTCCAACCAATAAATAGGCCCGAGTAACCAGAAACCTACCTGAGTAACAAGTTATTGTCTCCCACGTCAGCACCAAATGGAGATTTATTTTGCTTGACCCCCATATTACTCTTCATTGTAAAATAAAAAAAATAACATTTATCCATTAAAACTAGAACGCCTCTTTCGGCTCAGAACTTGCGTCTTTCGATGGTGTAAAGGCACTGGGTTGTCTGGCAGCGGAGTCACAACTGTTATGTTGGATTTGTGATAGAATAATCTTTAGGGATGTGCTATTTTCTATATGGCAGGCATAGTGGGACCGATGCAGTGAGGCTTGTGCCCGACACACTCAGGGAGATATGTAAAGACTAAAAGTAGTGAAGGAAAATATACAAACGTATACGAATTCTACTGAAATGGTCACTTATGGCCAAGTTAACACAAAAAAACCTAAGGGTTGTCTGGTTAGAAATCTCTGACAAGCCCTATATAATATCCTACTATTTGTATAGCACATGAGTCTGTGGACGCAGATCAATACGACAACATAAAACCAAGACGACAGTGACTGTAACTGGAGGAAGCAGCAGGTGTCACCGAAGCAGGTGAACAGATATTGCCGGGCCATTAGCTGTCTGTACAAGGTCTAGCAGCCATATTTCTACAAACACATCGCCTTATCATCCGCCATCTGTTCTTCATGGACGTCGGTTAATGTGTCACCCATGAGTACTTACCAAACAGTTGCCGGAAGAATATGCTCTACGCTCTACATTTCATTTTGCTACAGTCTGCATGGATGAACAGTTAAGTGCCAAATAACAGCAGTGTGTTGAAAAGAATTGTGAAAAAAGTCAATCCTCATTACAGTATTTCCAAATACGCTAAGGCACTGTGAGCACTGCACATTCACTTCCAAATGAAAACATGAACAAAACACCAATTTTTGATTGAAAATGCAGAAAACGAATAATAGGCTACTTAAAAAATAGCAGTGTCTGCATTTTTGTCTGAAGTTTGTTTACAGAACTTGCTTCCCTGAACTAATATTCTTCTGGTAACTGCTGTACATTTGTGCGGCAAGGAGTCAACCAACATCGGACACCTGCAAACAGATAGCTGCGTAAACTACATTCCACAGTTCTTTTGTATTCTTAGGTCTTGTATTAAAAACAGCATTTTTGATGTCACTCCACATATTGTCAATCAGATTGAGGTCTGGGGACTTCATATCATCAATCTTGTTGGTCTGGAACCATGATGTGGCCCACTTGCTGGTGTGCTTGGGGTCGTTGTCCTCCTGAAACAACCATTTCAAGGGCATTTCTGCTTCAGCATACGGCAACATGACCTCTTCCAGTATTTTGATATATTCAAACAGGTCCATGGTGTTCTGCATGCGATAAATGAGCCCAACTCCATAGTATATGAAACATCCCCAAACCACTATGCTTGCACCTCCATGTTTTACAGTCTTCACAGTGTACTGTGACTTGAATTCAATGTTAATGGTTCGTCTCACAAACTGTCTGCAACCTCTAGATCCAGTAAGAACAATCTTGGTCTCATCTGTCCGTAGCATGTTGTGCCATTTCTCTTTAGGCCAGTCAATGTGTTCTTTGACAAACTGTAACCCTTTCAACACGTCTAATACTTTACGAGGGTTTCTTGCAAATAGTTTGGCTTCACGTAGGCGTCTTCTGATGGTTGCAGGACTCACAAGTACGGTAACTGAAGATCTTCTTTGATCTCCCTGAAGATGATCATGGATGCTTCCTTGCCATTCTTGAGATTCTATGAGCTGTGCAGATGGTAGTATATATTTTCTTACCATGTGTTTTGGGGTTTTGTTTTCCATTTTAAATCATTGCAAATCTTTTTAGCTAAGCAGCCAATTATTTTCTGCACTTCTTTATATTCTTTTCCCCTCTCTAATCAACTTCTTGATCAACGTTCTTTCTCCTTGAGTACAATGTCTGGAATGACCCATTTTACTCACTGAGCAAAAGCTAAAACCAGCAGACACATTTTCTGCCCTAATTCTGTAAATAAGGGTCATAATTGACACCTGTTTCTTCACAGAATGAATTACCTCACTAATTGAACTCCACACTACTATTACTTAGAACACCCCCTTTCATTAAATGTGTCAATTATGCCCAATTAGCAGTGTGAATGTGAGGACTGTTGATTTTGTTAGTTGCCCATCACTCGCCAACTCACCCAACCACTAACCATGAGTGAAGAAAAAGTTTGGGTATTATCATTCATATTCTCTGAAAAAAGGCCAAGAAAGCAAAAATTCTGCCGGGGTATGTAAACTTTTGAGCACAACAGTATATGACCTGTTGTGATGTACTGGATAAGGGGTTCTGTGGGATTAGAGAGCTTTTCCTCCTATGTCCAGTATTGCAGATGCTTTTAAGAGTTCATTCAGATGTCAATTTTTCACGTACCAGATTTACCCATTTTTTTCCACAGTTGGCAAATACACAGTGTGAACAAAGCCTTAAATACAGGGTGGACCATTTATATGGATACACCTGGGTGGGTCATTTATAAAGTTGGATCCAAAATGGCCGACTTCAAAATGGCCACCATGGTCACCACCCATCTTGAAAAGTTTTCCCCCTCCCATATACTAATGTGCCACAAACAGGAAGTTGATATCACCAACCATTACCATTTTATTTAGGTGTATCCATATACAGGGCCCACCCAGGTGTATCCATATGCATGGCCCACCCTGTAGATTTGCTGTTCATATGTTCCATCTTTTGAGCGTCTTTTATGCCGCTTCAGGTTTCCAAACACGCCAAGCTGTTAAACAAAGATATCCGACCATTCTTCAGGTGGTTTCCACTCAGAAGCCGTTCTATCGTTACAATACAAGTCAATGGAAAGGTTCATAAGATGCCCGGAAGATGCCAGGGCGTCTTTTTCCAAAGACTTTGCTTTAATAACTTGCTAATGGTCTCCTCATTATGGAATGAGATTTAAAAAAAGTTCAGAAAAATGTGAATACAAAAATACACGTTGGTGGTCAGAAACACTAATAAAACAAACTTCAGAATTGCAAACTTCATAATAACACCTGTACTAACCTCCGATGTCAGTGCCGTCCTAGCAGTGTCACCACTGGCTCTCCCGAGGCTCACATGACATAACCAATAAGTGGCCACTTTCCTGTCTGCTCCTTAAGATAAATCTGACATCCGGAGGAATTGAGTGAGCAGCCGTGGCTCTGAAAGTCCGTTTTCTGCCTACTGATGGGAGAGTAAAGTGGCTGCTGATTGGCTCCAAGGATCACGTGACCTTGCTACATTGGGATATTGAGCCCCAAGAGAGCCAGTGATGACACCGATGGGGAATAGATGTGTTTTTATTTTAATTGGAGGAAACCTAGTGATTGAGAATGGGTTGTCCAAGTAAAGAGGCACATTCATCAGTGGTTTGTGCTGTTGGGAGCATCTTTAGACAGCCTAGTCCAAGTTGGCTTGGCTTTTGGCCCCTTCTCAGCAAGGTCATGCCCCCTTGTCAGACAAAGCACAGAAATTGTTTGAAACATATGATCAATTCTGTCTCAGGTTAACATAACTCTATCCCCTGTTCTATGACTGCAGCCGGGCATCTGCCCAACGCAAAACCTGCCAATATCTACTGGTTAATAGCGTTATCCGACCTGACAGGTTAGTTTAATAATATTTGCATGTCGGTACACACACGAATGAACCCCAACAATGGGATAGAGTATAGACCATCCATCGATCAAATGTGCAGAATTATTTGTCTTCTGAAGAAATGATGCCACAGCAGCAGGTTAGAATACTTTATTGGGCCAGCATATATTTTCCGAGGCAAAGTGACCGATCTCATAACCTTTAGACAGAGTTCCCAGGTACAGCACAATGAGCCATTGTTGTAAATCCACCCTGCTGATCATGGGTCATTGGGCTCCTACCTTTCCATCTGCATCTTCTTTGTTCACATTTGCAATGCAGTAGAAATTTGATATTTTGATGGCTGCATAATTTTTGAAGAGTCTGAATCAGTATGTGTTTGTAGATTATATCCAACAGAACTATAGCTACTAGAATAGTCGCATACATAGTGGTTAAAAAGAAAATAGGCAGTTAATATCCGGAATTCAGCAAGGATGGGGGGCTTAAAGAGTGGGTTTGGATGAGGGCTTATTTTTTGCGCACCGAGCTAATGTTTTTATTGATGCCATTTCGGTGTATATGATCTTTTGATCGCCTGTTATTACATTTTAATGCAATGTATCTAATGGTCACTACTCCATGCTAATTCTCTTAGATCTCTCCGCAGCATTCGACACTGTGGATCATCAGCTCTTCCTCACTATGTTACACTCCATCGGCCTCAAGGACACCATTCTCTCCTGGTTCTCCTCCTATCTCTCTGACCGCTCTTTCACTGTATCTTTTGCTGGCTCCTCCTCCTTTCATCTTCCTCTTACTGTTGGGGTTCCTCAAGGATCAGCCCTAGGCCCCCTCCTCTTCTTTGTATACTGCCCCTATTGGTGAAACAATCAGTAGATTTGGTTCCCAGTACCATCTCTATGCTGACGACACCCAATTATACACTTCTTCTGATATCACGCCTGCCTTTTTAGAAAACACCAGTGATTGTCTTACCGCTGTCTCTAACATCATGTCCTCCCTCTATCTGAAACTGAACCTGTCAAAAACTGAACTTCTCGTGTTTCCTCCCTCTATTAACCTACCTTTGCCTGACATTGCCATCTCTGTGTGTGGTTCCACCATTACTCCCAAGCAACATGCCCCCTGCCTTGGGGTCATACTTGATTCTGAGCTTTCATTCAACCCCCATATCCGATCACTGGCTTAGAATTTGCCCTTTTCTTACTGTCAACTCTGCAAAAAATACTGTTTCTCTTATTCATTCTCGTCTGGACTATAGTAACTCTCTACTAATCGGCCTCCCTCTTACCAAACTCTCCCCTCTCCAATCTGTCATGAATGCTGCAGCCAGGATCATATTCCTCACCAACCGTTACACCGATGCCTCTACCTTGTGCCAGTCATTACCCTGGTTACCCATCCACTCCAGAATCCAGTACAAACTTATTACCCTCATCCACAAAGCACTCCATGGCTCAGCACCACCCTACATCTCCTCCCTGGTCTTAGCCTACCACCCTACCCGTGCCCTCCGCTCCGCTAATGACCTGAGGTTAACATCCTCAATAATCAGAACCTCCTACTCCCGTCTCCAAGACTTTTCACGTGCTGCGCCAATTCTTTGGATTGCACTACCCAGGTTAATACGATTAATCCCCAATCCCCACAGTTTTAAGTGTGCCCTAAAAATGCATTTGTTCAGACTGGCCTACCGCCTCAACGCATTAACCTAACTATCCCTGTGTGGCCCATTCACAAAACTGAAACCATAACCAGGTTCCTCGCATCATGTTCTCACATGCTTTATGCAGTTAATAGCCTCTGTGTCTGTACTGCTACATATTTAGGCTGTTAAGTGGTTCATGCACCCTTACATGAACACCTGATCCTTACACTATGACTGGTCTGAACAACGAAAGCAATTGTTACCATCCACCTCTCGTGTCTCCCCTTTTCCTCACAGATTGTAAGCTTGCGAGCAGGGCCCTCATTCCTCCTGGTATCTGTTTTGAACTGTGATTTCTGTTATGCTGTAATGTCTATTGTCTGTACAAATCCCCTCTATAATTGTAAAGCGCTGCGGAATATGTTGGCACTATATAAATAAAATTATTATTATTATTATTATTATTATTATTATTATTATGTAGCAGCGACCAAAAAACCTTAATTCTGGCATTTTGAATTGTTTTCATTGGTGACTTGCGATCATGTGACGGGGTCACCGATGGGGGGCAGATTAGCGACGCACTTCTGGTAAGCGCAAGTTAAATACCACTGTCAGACACTCACAGCGGCATTTAACTAGTTAACAGCCGCGGGTGGATTGTCAGCTGTCATGTGCCCGGAAAGGTGTGGGCTCAGCGCCGGAGCCTGCACCAAACAGGGGAAGTCTGATATGTGGGTACTATTATGCCCAATGTCTGCAAGGGGTTAAGGAGGATTTACTGTGACTGTCTTTGTGAAAGAACAGGGGCCTCAAACTGTCCCTGGAACTGGGACCTTAACTATCCCTGTCCCAGGGGTACTCATGAAGGTAGAGGCCTGAATCTCTTACCTTCCTGTGCTCTTGTTAAACCCTGACCTGTCCCCTTCCCCATACCATGGAGCCTGGGACAGAAATGTAAGGTAAACAAAACACAAAGACAAAACAGGGATAACAGAAACACTCTGTCATACAAAAGCACTCACCAACAATAAGGAGGAGGATCAGGACAGGGAGGAATAAACTAAATGGGAACAGGGACCAGGAGACAAACACAAACGTACTACAGCAAACCACATAACACTTATACAAAAACTCCACTCCTGTACCACTTAGCTTTAGCACACAGCACAGGAAGACAACTCTCCAGTGACAACAACAAACTGCTATTCAGCACAGTGTCTCCAAAGAGCTAGGAAGCAAAGACAGAGAGGGTCTGGCCAGGTTTTATAGGAAGAGGTAATGACCACATAAAAAGCAGCTGGAAATGGAGCTGCACGTTTCTGACCAGCATAGAATGGGTCGTTAACCTCTTCAGCACCAAAGGAAACCATATTCATTTAATATGGGATTCAAACACACAGGCTAAATGGAATATCTGCAACTCACAATACACAGTGACCTTCTACACTCAGATGGGACACACTCGTGACAATTTAAGAAATGATCCACTCTTAAAAAAACAAAAACTCCTGAAAAACATCTTAGGATGAAGAAACCCTGAGGGTAAATTCACACAACGTTTTGCTGTGCACATATTTAATATTATGTCAGTTCTAGAGGAAGTTAATTAAAGCATCCTTCTCATCATCCTTAACAGAATAGAGTGAAGCTGTTGGTGGCAGCACCAATGGAAGAATGACGTGCGGCCACCTCAGGAAAACGACCGCCGACTCCGCAAAAACGTTCTCCGTTTAAAAAACTCAGAAAAAAGACTTAGTGTGAACACTACTATAATGCATAAAATAATCTATACTATACTACCTTCATCTCTACTGAAGGGTCCCCTTGAAGCAGAGTCCATTCATATCGAATGATAGCGTGGTCATCACTGCTCTCACGTCCATCCAGGATAACCCAATCGACAGGCAGCTGAAGAACCACATCTTGTCCTGCATTGCTGTGGGGCGGTCTGTCAGCATCTGTAAGAATAAGATTCACTTTCTTTAACATCAGGTATCTTCTATGTGTCTCGTAAAGACACTTGTTAAAATTCCGTGACATGAACTCCACATCTAACGTCTTTGGTAAATCTTCGATCTGGAGCACGGTTAGTACTAGAAACATATTGTGAACATATTTTGTATTGGACATCGGTGCGCACATAATATACAGTGGTGGGCTACATCACCATCTGCTGTGCCATCTGCTGACTCTCAGGAAGTGAATGTTCCTTTCCGAAAACGACTAATTAGCTGAACTGTTGATATGATGGTAATATGTTATCAAATATCATGTATATCTATCTATCCTACTGTATCTCATTTTCCTCCATGTAAAAGAAACGGCATAGTCTGGATGTTAAGCTATTGGCAGTATTATCCTTCAGGTGTATTTCTGGAAAAATCGGTATAAACCTAAAAGTCGAGTGACAACCAGACCAGAGACAGCTCATAGAATCCCACGGTATGCAGTATCATCTCTACGCCGATGACACGCAGATCTACCTATCCGGACCTGACCTCACCTCCTTACTTACCAAAATGCTGCACTGTCTGTCCGCTATTTCATCCTTCTTCTCTGCTCGCTTTCTAAAACTGAACATGGACAAAACAGAATTCATCATCTTTCCCCATCTCACTCTACCCCTCCACTAGACCTATCCATCAATGTCAATAGCTGCTCACTTTCCCCAGTCCCACATGCCCGATGCCTCGGGGTGATCCTTGACTCTGCCCTCTCTTTCAAGCCACATATCCAAGCCCTTGCCTCCTCCTGCCATCTCAAACTCAAAAATATTTCCCGAATCCGCGCATTCCTTGACCGTGACACCACAAAAACACTAGTGCATGCCATTATCATCTCCCGCCTTGACTACTGCAACTTCCTACTCTCTGGCCTCCCCTCTAGCACTCTGGCACCACTCCAATCCATCCTACACTCTGCTGCCCGACTAATCTACCGGTCTTCCCACTATTCCCCAGCCTCTCCCCTATGCCAAGCCCTTCAGTGGCTTCCTATCGCCCAGAGACTCCAGTTCAAAACCCTTACAATGACATACAAAGTCAACCACAACCTGTCTCCTCCATACATCTGTGACATGGTCTCCCGGTACTTACCTACACGCAACCTTTGATCCTCACAAGATCTCCTTCTCTACTCCCCTCTCATCTCTTCTTCTCACAAAAGCATCCAAGACTTCTCCCGTGCTTCCCCCATACTCTGGAACGCTCTACCCCAACACATCAGACTATCGCCTACCATAGAAACCTTCAAAAAGAACCTGAAGACTCAACTCTTCTGACAAGCCTACAGCCTGCAGCGATCCTCAACCTACTGAACCACCGCACAACCAGATCTACCCTCTCCTAGTGTATCATCACCCATCCCCTGCAGACTGTGAGCCCTCGAGGACAGCTCCTTATGTACCTGTGTGCCTTGTTTTTTGCTCATGTTTAATGTATTTGTCTATATTTGCCCCCTTTTTCACATGTAAAGCGCCATGGAATAAATGGTGCTATAAAAAATCTATAATAATAATAATCTAGCCATAGCTAAACCATAGTACTTCACTTAATCACTTTTTTTGTTTATTTCACCAATATCTTTCTTGTTGTTATGTTATGTGTGATGATTATCATAGATTAGCTAACTTAAGGGGCACCAGCTCGTTATAGGTGGATGGTCAGCTCAAGGTAACCCGGCCAACATGATCATTCAGTGTGAGGGAATATACAGAGAACTTGGGGGTCCTCTAAGAATGTAACAGAATGACCCTTGTCACATAATTTAAATGGCAGCTCATTCTAGTCACGTGTCAGAATGGACTTAAATCTGAAGTAACACTGATCCTGACATCTGTGTCTCAACGACAGGAGCTGTATCATAAGCGTACATACCACAGTTGCCAGAGATGTGTGTGTGATAGAAGAAAATAATCTTCTCACGGGCTGACTGAATACAAAGGACTGAGACTGGAGAAAAAAATCCTTTGTGCTCAGTCAGCGAGATTTATTTCTTCTCCTGTCACACACTTCTCAGTTCACCATAGGTATGTGTGCTTACATCTTCTGTCAGTTGAGACACAGGTCTCAGGAGCTTTGTTTCTTCAGACTTCAGCTCATCCTGACAAGTGACTAGGATGGACTGCTGTATAAAATATGAGATGGGGTGGTGTGCACCTCCTTGAGCCTTACCAGAAATGTTACCTCAGACAGGGACTGGAGTAACATTTTTGGCATAAGTAGAGGTTTAATTATTAATAATTTTGGTGGATGGGCGCTATCACACCCCATCCCATCTACGAGACAGGTAAGAGTTCTAAATTCCCATCAAACTGTCATAGTGGGCTCACTGACTTATTCTCAGTTTACTCATTCTCCTATAAACTATAACATAGGCTATGATTGGTAACTGGGGCCACATTTTTACTGAAACGCAAAGATAATTTGTAGCCAAAAATACATACATATAAGTAAAAATAAAGAAAAACAACCCCTATAAGTGTATCAATGAAGGCATTTATGAATAGGAGCTTTGGCATCAGTGACACTGTACCCTCAGTCAGCGGTGGACATACTATTGGTCATTTGCTCATATCCTATGGTCATAGATCTGGAGAAGATGCCCAGCTGGTGCCTTACTTAATTATTGGTTCTGTCTCGTTTTCCCCTTTGGGTGGGTGACTGGGTACCTGGATAGATGGGTGACTGGGGAGCCTGGACGAGTGGGTGGCTGACTGGGCACCTGGATTTATGGACGACAGCGCACCTAGTTGGATGGGTAACGGCTCCTGGGTGGGTGTGTCTGGGCATCGGGATGGATGGGTGGGTGGGCACCTGGGTGGGTGACTGAGTGGGTGGGTGACTGGGCACTAGGATAGGTTGGTGACTGGGCACCTGGGTGGGTGATTGGGCACCTGCATGGGTACCTGCATGGGTAAGTGACTGAGCACCTGGGTGGGTGACTGGGCATTGGGATGGGTGGGTGATTGGGCACCTGGGTGGGTGACTGGGCATCGGGATAGGTGCGTGACTGGGCACCTGCATGGGTGGGTGACTGGGCACCTGGATGGGTGGGTGACTGGGCACCTGGATGGGTGGGCAGGAAATGTGAACATTTGCGAATTCTGTGGACAATTAATAGCTTATTTGCTCACTAGACGACAAGAGGTCCTGGGATTGGGACAAGGGTCTACCCTGACCCTCCACCTCTTACCCAGGCTGCCGGTCACAGTGCCAGGAGAGGCCCCGGAAGCATTGCGGCCCGTCAGGGTGAAGCTGCTGTAGTCCCTGTGCGGGGAGAACTGGCACACACTGTGCCCACGGTGGCTGCAGTCAAAGAGGAAGCAGCTTGTGCCCCGGCCGGACCTCTCCGCCACCGCGGCCGAGCACCGGGGCAGGGAGCAGCACACCTGCAGGCATTGCTTCCAGCTGTACACCTCGCCCGGGGCCTGCAGGAAGGTGGCGCCGGCCTCCAGCGAGTCCTTGGTGCGGATGATGTAGTCCTCCAGCCGGTTGAAGTTGCACACATCCTGGCCGGAGTCCCCGGAGGGGCGGACGGCCACCTCCTGCAGCTGCTCCTGCATCGCTGCCGCCTCCTCCTCCGCCTCCCGGCCATTGCCCTGCGGCCGGTCCTCCGCCTCCTGCCCCGGCTCCTGCGGTGGTCTCTGCTGCTGCAGCTGTTTGCGGAATTCTTCCAGCAGCTCCTCCACCCCGGAGATCTGGGACCTGAGATCCGTCAGCTGCGGAGCAGGGGAGCCCGAGGAGACCCTCCGGCAGCCCCCCAGATGGGAGCAGAGCAGCAGGCCGAGGCCCAGGACGGGGGAGATCATGGCGAGTCCTGGCCCGGCAGGTCAGTGCGGTGCGGAGCCTGGCAGTGTCATTGTGCCGCCCGAGGCCGGAGCATGGCGGCGGCGGCTCAGGGATGTGATGGCGGAGGTGAGCGCAGGTGCGGGAGCCGGAATCAGCACCGGGGGAGGGACAGCGCCAGTGACGTCATCCCGTGCTCCTCAGCCGGGCGCTGCTCCCAGAGCCTACACTCCCCAGCTGTGTGTCCTGTCCGTTCTAGGGGTCTTTCACTGGGCATCTCCTGCTCCACAGATCCGGGAACAGCTTTTCTTTTGTGTCCCTCTATTAAACACAGTTATGGCCCCCACAAATAAAGATGCACATTTTCCCTTTCAGCCAACTGGGCGTGTACCACAGAACATCTCTATGAGGAGTCTCTTTTTCTCCTGACTCCAGCCAATCAAAACACGGCGGAGCCTACAGAGAAGGCATGCGGTCTACGCCCAACTGTATAAAGGAAAATCAGCGGGGGGCATAGCATTGGGCAAAGGGGCTCAGAGAAAGTGGTCCGGGTTAGCGCTGTAAGGAACTGCCTCCATAATAGCTAGGATTTATTCCACTGATGCAATTCTCTGAGATACCAAAGGCAGTAGAGACCCTCACAATGCCACGGCGGCCCCCATTTGCGCCCTCCTCCCCGGACTGCAGAATGGGCTGCGGATGCGTTGTAAAACTGCATCCACTGCCCACGTCGGGCACAAATTTCACAACGTGCGTCGATACGTCGGCCCGACGCATAGCGACGGACCCGTACCAACGGATGTGTGAAAGTAGCCTTAGCCATGCGGAGAAACTCAGGAGGGACGGAGCGCTATTTGTCTCTTTAGCGCAGATTTTCCTAGAACAGTTTGTGAACCTAATATACAGAGCCCCTAAGGGCTAGAGGAGCAGAATCCCCCTTCAAGTGACCCCATTTTGGTAATTATGCTCCTATGGGAATTTATCTCCAGGTGTAGTGACCATTTTGACTCCATGGGTGTTTTCCAGAAACAAGCTGTAATTGATGTTACTGAGTAAATTGCAAACTGCTGTTGTAGTGACCAGTACATTATGCCCAGCTCCTGCTTCTGCAGACATGCACCCGTAAGTTAGGTGGGCTCTCATCACTACAGAAATGCCAAACGTGGGCGCTATATGTGGTTTAGGCACACTGGGGTTCTCAGAAGGGAGGGGGGCATTTGGATTTCAGAGCGCAGAATTTGCTGAATTTCTTATGAGGGGTGAGGAGCCATTTTGCTTTTCAGAGCCTTTGTGCTACCAGTAACGTGGAAGCCCCCTATATTTCCATTGACAGATGACAGACCTGAGTGGAGACTTGCTACTTTTGTGGATTGAGTTGAAGCTTTTATTGGGAACATTTTACATAACGTTTAGGATCACATGTATCCGGCGCTCTATGCTGAGCACTTTGAGGTTTCCATCTAAATCGCCGAGTGACACGACAGATGAAACCCCCGAGGGACCCACTCAGTATAAAGAGGCAGCAGAGTTACTCTGGCCTCCAATCAGCTTTTTTCTTGTTTTCCGAAGTGCATAAAACTGACGCAGACAGCAGCACAGCAAGGCGCGAGAGCACTGCATAAAGCCGTGAATCGAAAATATCACACAACACCCTGCACTGACGACTATAAAGTATCTTTTCTATGACACCCTGAACTTGGGACCTTTCTTCTTAATAACCGAATAGCTGTGTCATACAGCAACCAACAACATAATGATTAAGACTCTGGATGGGTCGAAACATCATGTAATGTAATATGGTCGCTTTTGTGTTATAGTCTCTATTTTTCACTAACTATAATAAAATTATTCTGCATCACCTGAGCCTAAAAGTGTGCGGTGAAACTTTCTGCCTTGAACTTGGGGTTCCTCCAGCACCTCACATTGACTGAGTGCATGCTAAAATCTTTTACAAGTGCACAAAACCATGGCCGATTACTCTTTTATGTACTCGTAAAAAAACAGACACCGCCAGATCAAAGGCCAGACGGTGTCCACGGTGCCTCCATCTGCCTCATTATATGGAATATTCCACTGGGGGCTCTGTCTGAATGATGTACAGTACAGACCAAAAGTTTGGACACACCTTCTCATTTAAAGATTTTTCTGTATTTTCATGACTATGAAAATTGTACATTCACACTGAAGGCATCAAAACTATGAATTAACACATGTGGAATTATATGCTTAACAAAAAAGTGTGAAACAACTGAAATTATGTCTTATATTCTGGGTTCTTCAAAGTAGCCACCTTTTGCTTTGATGACTGCTTTGCACACTCTTGGCATTCTCTTGATGAGCTTCAAGAGGCAGTCACCGGGAATGGTTTTCACTTCACAGGTGTGCAAATCAGGTTTAATAAGTGGGATTTCTTGCCTTATAAATGGGGTTGGGACCATCTGTTGTATTGTACAGAAGTCTGGAGGATACACAGCTGATAGTCCTACTGAATAGACTGTTAGAATTTGTATTATGGCAAGAAAAAAGCAGCTAAATAAAAAAAAAACGAGTGGCCATCATTACTTTAAAAAATGAAGGTCAGTCAGTCTGAAAAATTGGGAAAACTTTGAAAGTGTCCCCAAGTGCAGTGGCAAAAACCATCAAGCGCTACAAAGAAACTGGCTCACATGAGGACCAGGAAAGGAAGACCAAGAGTCACCTCTGCTTCTGAGGATAAGTTTATCCGAGTCACCAGCCTCAGAAATCACAGGTTAACAGCAGCTCAGATTAGAGACCAGGTCAATGCCACACAGAGTTCTAGCAGCCGGCACATCTCTACAACAACTGTTAAGAGGAGACTTTGTGCAGCAGGCCTTCATGGTAAAATAGCTGCTAGGAAACCACTGCTAAGGACAGGCAACAAGCAGAAGAGACTTGTTTGGGCTAAGGAACACAAGGAATGGACATTATACCAGTGGAAATCTGTGCTTTGGTCTGATGAGTCCAAATTTGAGATCTTTGGTTCCAACCACCGTGTCTTTGTGCGACGCAGAAAAGGTGAACCGATGGACTCTACATGCCTGGTTCCCACCGTGAAGCATGGAGGAGGAGGTGTGATGGTGTGGGGGTGCTGGTGACACTGTTGGGGATTTATTCAAAATTGAATGGCTACCACAGCATCTTGCAGTGGCATGCTATTCCATCCGGTTTGCGTTTAGTTGGACCATCATTTATTTTTCAACAGGACAATGACCCCAAACACACCTCCAGGCTGTGTAAGGGTTATTTGACCAAGAAGGAGAGTGATGGGGTGCTACTACAGATGACCTGGCCTCCACAGTCACCAGACCTGAACCCAATCGAGATGGTTTGGGGTGAGCTGGACCGCAGAGTGAAAGCAAAAGGACCAACAAGTGCTAAGCATCTCTGGGAACTCCTTCAAGATTGTTGGAAGACCATTCCCGGTGACTACCTCTTGAAGCTCATCAAGAGAATGCCAAGAGTGTGCAAAGCAGTCATCAAAGCAAAAGGTGGCTACTTTGAAGAACCTAGAATATAAGACATATTTTTAGTTGTTTCCCACTTTTTTGTTAAGTATATAATTCCACATGTGTTAATTCATAGTTTTGATGCCTTCAGTGTGAATGTACAATTTTCATAATCATGAAAATACAGAAAAATCTTTAAATGAGAAGGTGTGTCCAAACTTTTGGTCTGTACTGTATTTCAGAGAATTACAAGGAAGCATTGTAAGCGCTCAGCACAGAGCGCAGGATAAATGTGAGCTGAGCCTTACTGCGATCGTTGGGAGGCAGAATGAAAAAATTAACAACGGGTGAAGAATTTGTTTTATTTTTTCCTCGTGCGGTATATGACTAGGCGACTATTAATTGGGTCGGTGCAATTACAGTGATACCACATTTATATTTTTTTTATGTTTTGGTGCTTTTACACAGTAAAAACTTTCATAGAAAATATAATTATTTTTGCATCCCTGTATTCTGATTCTGAGAACTATTTTTTTCCACTAATAATGCTGTATGGCGGCTTGTTTTTTGCGGGACAAGATATCATTTTGAGAGATACCATTTGTATTTACATTTGTCTTTTTGATCGCGATTTATTCCGCAATATGATAAAGTATGGTTTTCCCCCCATTTTTTTATGGTGTTTACTGAAGGGGTTAACTAGTGGGACAGTTTTATGGGGCGGGTCGTCACAGATGCAGCGACCAAACGTGTACTTTTTTTTTACATTAAAATAGAAATGTATCAGTACAATAAATATTTTTTTAATTTTTTCCCCTTTTTTTCATATATTTGCAATTTTTAAAAAATTTTTCCGGGTAGAGATGGGTGAACCCGAACAGTAAAGTTCGGCGTCCGTAACGAACACCTACTTGGCACGGACACCGAACACGGATTTCTCCAGGAAGTCCGTGTCACTGTTCAGGTTCGGCTGCCTGAACACCGGGTGTTTCTCACGCTGTCGTGTGCATAAATCCATCATAAAGAAACAAGGAAGCTTGTGCCAATAAAAAACAATTATTTTATTAATCAAAAAGCATTAAAAACCTATAGAACAATATGTCAATCAATGGGAATACATACGCCGAATATACTGTCTGCACTTGATATACACCAAAATACACATATAAAAAGCCAAGTGGTGTAATACATTATGTTTTGCTACTATTTTTAATTGTCCTGGCAAAGATGAAAAAGAATTTGATCTAAATCTACTTATTACTATAACAAATGTAATTTTTCATTTTGTGTTTCATTTTCACACTGCCCAATGGTAAAGAAATCTGTGAAACTTCTGTGAGCTAAAAACACTCGAGCCATTGCTGGGTGCACAAATAGTAGCTTCTGAATACATACTAAGTATTGCCGCTTTCAAGAGAAATAGCTTTATAAATATTTTGGTCCATTTCCTCCTTTTATTCCTTGTGAAAATACAAAATTAGTGGCTAAAAAAAATTTGTGGAAAAATGTTTATTTTGTTTCCATGATTCAGCTTTATAAAATTCTGCGAAGCATATGTGGATTGAAAATATTAACCATACTCCAAAATGAATTTTTTGAGGAGTTTCACTTTAGGGTTTTCTGGCACCTCTGGAAGTGGAACCCGAAAAAGATCACAGACAAATCTGTGCTCCAAAAGCCTAATAGCATTTCTTTGCTTCTTAGCTCCACTTTGTGGCCAAAGAGTAGTTTCCAACCACATATGGGTTATTACTATGTTTAGGAGAATTTGTTTTACATATTTTGGGGTACATTTTCTCTTACTACCTCTTGCAAAAATAAACCTTGGGACTAAATGATCAGTTTACTGGAAACATGTAATTTTTCATTTTTGAATCCCAATGTTATACATTTTTTGAGAAGTACTTGTAGCTCCAAAAAGGTCCCAATACCCTTTGAGGGGTGTAGTTTTCAAAATAAAAAAGGGTGCCAAGCCAGCGCTGCTTATGGTCAGAACACAATACATAAAGTGCACATGCACATATTGATTTCTAACTGTATTTCAAAATGAGACATTTAGCAAACAATTGATCAATTCTTTGAGCCACCCCGCCACGTCACGGCATTCTCATAATGGGGCAGTCCTACCCTACGATTTTTATATTCGCTGTGCCATTACGGCCTCCTAAATTTATTAAAACCACATTGAATACAAACTGTACCTGAGGCTTTCGGAATCACTTGTGGCAATCCAGGTTCCTGGTCATCACAGTAGCATTACTGTACTTCCCTCACGGGGGAGGTGATGTTACACTTGAAGGCAAGAAGGGATAACTGTCACCAGGTAAACACAAGCATGCAACACATTCACACTCCAGGCCACCAGGGTGAGCTTTTGATCCTATTTACTAGGTGACTCCCCATATATATGGTAGTTTGTAGGGAAAGTTAGTCAGTTTTTGCCAGGAAGCAGACTGGAGCAGTCTGAGGCAGAAGAAGGTGTACGGAGCTGTGTAGCCACAGTGCTGCATCTCCTGGAAAGAGACATTCAGAAAGCCGAATACATTGCAGTGAGCATGCAGGAGAGCGAATCACAGGAGAGAAATACCAGTGGGAGACCAGCCACAAGCAGGCTGCCTCCTTCTGAGGCACAGACACCGGTAGCTGGAACACCAAGGTTGTAAGGGCCTCTACGACTTACATCAAAGACCGGCAGGACAGCTGAACTCCAAGTTACCTGTCCGCCTCAGTACCCAGGAGGCACGGTGATACCCTTAGAGCCCGGGGCATGCTAGAGTCCCTATAAACAGGCTCAAGTCAACAGTCATACGGGTTGTGTCCTATCCTACACGGGGACAAAGAGAGAACATCTTTGAGGACCTTATCTGAAGCCATAGGCAGTAAGGGACTGCAGTCCAAATAGAAGAAAAAATGAATGGCACTGAGATAAATGTAATGAGTTACTGGTATAGAGGGATACACTCTGAATCATTGGCACATTATGGGAGTAAAGTCACTTGGTGGAGGGTGCTTGCCAGGAAGAAACATGTAGCTAAATACAAACGAAGAGGAAAGCAGCAACACTTCCGTTTTGTGACAAAGAAACCTTAGTCCTTTATTTCCAATATAAATTCATGGGCAAGGTAAACAGGGCAGGGACAGTGCAAGTACAAAGGACACTGTCCCTGCCCTGTTTACCTTGTCCATGAATTTATATTGGAAATAAAGGACTAAGGTTTCTTTGTCACAAAACGGAAGTGTTGCTGCTTTCCTCTTCGTTTGGAGTAAGGGACTACAACACCATGGCGCTAGAGGAAGGCTTTGATTTCCACCTGGATAATGGGACTCCTAACTTGCCTCCAAGCCGGCCGGACCGTGCCTGCCCTGTGATCTGGTGCTCTGGACTGTGGCTGCTGAAGTCTTCAGTAAATAAGGTAAAGAGACTGCAAACCTGTGTCCTCATTCTTCACTGCACTCCTCATCATCTTTCATCTACACACCGGGAGCCCTGGGGATATACTTCACCTGTGGGAAGGTATACCATATAGCTGCCATAACATCACCCCAGAGGACCCCTTAAAGAAGCGTCAGTCCTCACTGACCAAATGCCACAGGTGGCGCCACGAACATAAAGTTTATTCCCTTTAATGACCTTTCCCTTTTACATGGGTGCCCAGGGCCATGGACCGGGTCGCCACCATGACATCCCTCTATGAATGCAGGACCAGGTACCGAGTACCCCATGGCCCTGGCGGGCAACTCATCTTGGCGTCACGAACAGGATGGACTGACCCAGCAAATCGGGTCATGTGCGCCTAAAAGACTGTGCCTAAACTGTGTTTTATTGAGAGACTGTGTACTGTATATTGCCGCCAAAACCGCCGCCATTACAGTGCCACGAGGAGCGCTGGAGAAGGATGTGCCAGCATGGGAGGAGACTACCAGAGCGGCACAAACAGTGATGAACGCCCCCTACGAATGTTATTATACGACGTGGACGTGCCCGTCTGCCAAAGAGGTCCGTCTCCTGATATGCTATGGCGGGAACAAGGAGGAGAAGAAGCCCTGCCCCTGAAGACAGGAGCAGCGTGTGCGTGTGGCCGCAGACCCGGGAGAAGATGGCAACCAGTGGGTACCTGAAGGATGGCTACACAACCCAGGACCTTCCCAGGCAAACAGAGGAGGACCCAGACTTGCCGCTGCCGGAGGATCCGGACTTCCTGGGAACGCCGGTGGAGGAGCTGAGCCGCCAGCTCCTGGGCACAGAGCTGACCGCGGTGAAGAAATGGAAGTCGGCCCTGTGCAGGAAGATCGCACTGGAGGAGTTTCAGCCCATGCAGCAGCCAATGCCAGCAGCCTCATCAGCGGAGCAGACCGGTATCGGTGGAACCACATCAGACGCAGGTACAGAAAACGACCCTACCCCGGTGACCGATCCCGCTCTAGCGACCGCTCCTCCTCCAGTCACTGACCTTGCTCCAGTGACAGCTCCTGCCCCAGATGAAGGCCCTGCTCCAGCGACTATTATCACCACAGACAAGACACTGACAGGCCTCTCCCAACACCCATAGGCACGCCACTGGAGGTGAGCTCCGAGGGAGTGGTCTTCCAATGGGACAATCCAGGAGCAGAACGGACCGAGTTCCCTGGGAGGCCTGACTGGAAGGGTCTCATATTGAAGCCCTCACTTGGGAGGATTATAACCAGCGTCTGGTGCTAAAATGGAAGGAGGAAAGAGGGAGTGAGGCCCAACGCAATGCGCAGGCCCATAAAACCAAACGATGTAACAAAAGCCCAGTGAAGCGAGGTATGGTAGTGACCTTCCACCCACTAAGGGGTTGGGGTTTCCTTAAGGAACCGGGACCGGGAATCTCATCTACGTGAGGGACATCCAGTCAGGGATCTGTGCCCAGGGGATCATGTGACCTACACCCGTCACTGGGGTGAAAAAGGCTGGTACGCCCTGAATGTTAGGAAATGCACACCCACAGCAGTGCCACCTACTGTCAAAGTCGACACCACCACTTCTCCTCTGGTCACAGAGCCAGTAACCCCTCAGACCATCATCAATACCACTGTGTGTATAATCACCACCACTGAAACAACCATGGCAGCTACACTAGGTATCATGTGTACTCAGGATACACAAACTCTGATTGCTGCCCATGACTTGACTGTACATGAGAACCAAACCCATGACATTGATTTGACATCAGGTGTAAATTAGGATACAACTCTTCCCTGGCCAGGAAGTGCTCAATACCAAGTGTTACCTTGGAAACTGCCAAAGTAAAGCAAAATTTGAACATGACTGTGAATAGTTAAAAGTTAACTGATTGTTGCAAAAAGTTTAAAAATGACTGCTACAATTTAAAAGTTTAATAAACCTGACCGTTTCCATTTAAAGGGGTCCCTCGTTAAAAGGGATCCTCTATTTACAGAGTTCATCCGTTTAAAAAACATTTGAATCATGGACGGTGAATGATTCACAAACTTTTTTGTAAATAGTTTGCACCTTAAAGGTGCTTCCTACTTGTTTTACAAAGAAGCTTTTAAGAGACTGCTTCTAATATTGCTGTGAAAGTTGATGTGTTTTACAGAGACCTGAAGAAAAACCCGTTTGGTGTGGCAGGATTCCGGGTCTGGATACACGCCTTGTAGCCTGCACAAGAACAACGTTGGGGGTTAATGATGGGTCCTTCACATCCTTGCTGCTGTTATAAAGTTATTTATTGACTTGAGTATTAATTGCACTACCTCCATATTAAAGGACTTGAATATTGTTTGCACCCTTAAAGGGAATGTTGACTTGTTGCACTATCCAAAGTTAGTTAGAATTGTACTTTATATGGTAGAAAGTTATTATATTAGTGAGGTAATATACTGAATAAAATTGAAAGTTGAACCTAGATAGTGTTGTGTGCAGAAAGTAATAAAAATGTCAGATTTTGCACTGTTGAATCAAACGGACTTGATGTAGCCTACCCGTAGGGGTAGTCACCGTTAGTAGAAAAGTTCTGCACTTTGAACAAAGATAATGTTTGTTTTGCACTTGAAGCCTTAAGAGATAGTATACCCGTAGCGGGTAATTGTATTTCATAGTTAGTTAGTTATTATACTGTTCTCTATTTTTAAAAGTAGGCCTACAATGTAAATGTGTTCTTGTAACGTTCAAGTGTTCATACGTCCCATAAAGGGAAGCCAAAGTTACATTAATTAATTTGTTTTACATGTTTACAGCATTCCAAAAATTATATGTCTTTTGCTAATATATTGTTGTTCTTCTTTTCCCAGTCCGGGAGTACTGGATTTAACGGGGAGGGGGGGGGGGTGAGTGTGGCGCCCCAGGGTCCTGGTCATCACAGTAGCATTGCTTCCCTCACGGGGGAGGTGATGTTACGCTTGAAGGCAAGAAGGGATAGCTGTCACCAGGTAAACACAAGCATGCAACATGTTCACACTCCAGGCCCCCCGGGGGGAGCTTTTGATCCTATTTACTAGGTGACTCCCCATATATATGGTAGTTTGTAGGGAAAGTTAGTCAGTTCTTGCCAGGAAGCAGACTGGAGCAGTCTGAGGCAGAAGAAGGTGTACGGAGCTGTGTAGCCACAGTGCTACAGCTCCTGGTAAGAGAAATTCAGAAAGCCAAATATATTGCAGTTAGCGTGCAGGAGAGTGAAGCACAGGAGAGGAATACCAGTGGGAGACCAGCCACGAGTAGGCTGCATCCTTCCGGTAGCCGGAACACCAAGTTTGTAAGGACCTCTATGACTTACATCAGAGACCGGCAGGACAGCTGAACTCCAAGTTACCTGTCCGCCATAGTACCCAGGAGGCACGGTGATACCCTTAGAGCCCAGGGCGTGCTAGAGTCCCTATAAACAGGCTCAAGTCACCAGTCATATGGGTTGTGTCCTATCCTACACGGGGGACAAAGAGAGAACATCTGTGAAGACCTTATCTGATGCCTGAGGCAGTAAGGGACTACAACACCACGGCGCTAGAGGAAGGCTTTGATTTCCACCTGGATAAGGGGACTCCTAACTTGCCTCCAAGCCGGCCAGACCCTGCCTGCCCTGTGATCTGGTGCTCTGGACTGTGGCTGCAGAAGTCTTCAGTAAATAAGGTAAAGAGACTGCAAACCTGTGTCCTCGTTCTTCACTGCACTCCTCACCATCTTCCATCTACACATCGGGAGCCATGGGGATATACTTCACCTGTGGGAAGGTATACCATCTAGCTGCCATAACATCACCCCAGAGGACCCCTTAAAGCAGCATCAGTCCCCACTGACCGAATGTCACAGGTGGCGTCACGAACATAAACTTTATTTCCTTTAAAGACCTTTCCCTTTTACATGGGCGCCCAGGGCCATGGACCAGGTTACCACCGTGACATCCCCCTGTGAACTCAGGACCCGGTACCGAGTACCCCACGGCCCTGGCGGGCGACAAACTCCCATGGCGCTAGAGAGGGCAACCACAGATAAAGGTTGACCAGGTCCGGACATAGACATTTCAGTTCCAACCTCCACACTGCCTAACCAGCACCACAGATGAAGGGTGAGACAGGCTGAGACACTGGTGCACAAGCAAACAGAGCCTAGGGCAGGGCTGCTGTATGTGTGTACAGCAGCCTAGGTCAATCACAAAGAACACAGAAAGAATGGCGTACATAACCCAGCGCGCACGGCAACAGTGGTGGTCAACAACAAACCAATATCAAAATAAAAAGGGGGAGAAGCCAGCGCTGCTTATGGTCAGAACGCAATAGATAAAGTGCACATATTGATTTCTAACTATTTCAAAATGAGACATTTAGCAAACAATTGATCAATTCTTTGAGCCACCCCGCCATGCCAAGGCATTCTCCTAATGGGGCAGTCGTAATCTATGTTTTTTATATTCGCTGTGCCATTACGGCCTCCTAAATGTATTAAAAGCAAGACCACATTGTACCTGAAATGTCTATGTCATAAAACCCTAGAGTAGGACTGCCCCATTTGAGAATGCCTTGGCGTGGCGAGGTGGCTCAAAGAATTGATCAATTGTTTGCTAAATGTCTCATTTTAAAATACAGTTAGAAATCAATATGTGCGTGCGCACTTTATGTATTGCATTCTGACCATAAGGAATACATTTTCTTTTTTAATAAATTTGCAAAAATTTCTACATTTCAGTATTTTTTCAGTTAAGATGGGGTGTAGAGTGTACATTAATGAGAAAAAATGAACTTATTTGAATTTACCAAATGGCTGCAATGAAACAAAGAGTGAAAAATGTAAAGGGGTCTGAATACTTACCGTACCCACTGTAATATATTTATATATACAGTGGGGCAAAAAAGTATTTAGTCAGTCAGCAACAGTGCAAGTTCCACCACTTAAAAAGATGAGAGGCGTCTGTAATTTACATCATAGGTAGACCTCAACTATGGGAGACAAACTGAAACAAAAAAATCCAGAAAATCACATTGTCTGTTTTTTTATCATTTTATTTGCATATTATGGTGGAAAATAAGTATTTGGTCAGAAACAAACAATCAAGATTTCTGGCTCTCACAGACCTGTAACTTCTTCTTTAAGAGTCTCCTCTTTCCTCCACTCATTACCTGTAGTAATGGCACCTGTTTAAACTTGTTATCAGTATAAAAAGACACCTGTGCACACCCTCCAAACAGTCTGACTCCAAACTCCACTATGGTGAAGACCAAAGAGCTGTCAAAGGACACCAGAAATAAAATTGTAGCCCTGCACCAGGCTGGGAAGACTGAATCTGCAATAGCCAACCAGCTTGGAGTGAAGAAATCAACAGTGGGAGCAATAATTAGAAAATGGAAGACATTCAAGACCACTGATAATCTCCCTCGATCTGGGGCTCCACGCAAAATCCCACCCCGTGGGGTCAGAATGATCACAAGAACGGTGAGCAAAAATCCCAGAACCACGCGGGGGGACCTAGTGAATGAACTGCAGAGAGCTGGGACCAATGTAACAAGGCCTACCGCAAGTAACACACTACGCCACCATGGACTCAGATCCTGCAGTGCCAGACGTGTCCCACTGCTTAAGCCAGTACTTGTCCGGGCCCGTCTGAAGTTTGCTAGAGAGCATTTGGATGATCCAGAGGAGTTTTGGGAGAATGTCCTATGGTCTGATGAAACCAAACTGGAACTGTTTGGTAGAAACACAACTTGTCGTGTTTGGAGGAAAAAGAATACTGAGTTGCATCCATCAAACACCATACCTACTGTAAAGCATGGTGGTGGAAACATCATGCTTTGGGGCTGTTTCTCTGCAAAGGGGCCAGGACGACTGATCCGGGTACATGAAAGAATGAATGGGGCCATGTATCATGAGATTTTGAGTGCAAACCTCATTCCATCAGCAAGGGCATTGAAGATGAAACGTGGCTGGGTCTTTCAACATGACAATGATCCAAAGCACACCGCCAGGGCAACGAAGGAGTGGCTTCGTAAGAAGCATTTCAAGGTCCTGGAGTGGCCTAGCCAGTCTCCAGATCTCAACCCTTTGGAGGGAGTTGAAAGTCCGTGTTGCCAAGCGAAAAGCCAAAAACATCACTGCTCTAGAGGAGATCTGCATGGAGGAATGGGCCAACATACCAACAACAGTGCGTGCCAACCTTGTGAAGACTTACAGAAAACGTTTGACCTCTGTCATTGCCAACAAGGGATTTATTACAAAGTATTGAGATGAAATTTTGTTTCTGACCAAATACTTATGTAGCACCCCCCCACTGCCGCAGGGCCGAGGGGTACCCGGTATCGGGCCTCTGAGTCTCTGCTCTAGGGTTGTCACGGTGGCTAGGCCCGGTCCGTGACCCTGCTGGTGGGGAGGCGACGTACAGTGAATGATAGAAGTGGATGGTGGTAGTGCGTGTTGCGGTGCAGTAAATAACGAGGACACCAGGTTGCAGTCTCTTTACCTCTTTACTGAAGATCTCTGGGTCCTCAGTCCGGAGTCCGGATAACCAGGCTTCGCAAGTCCGGCCGGTCCAATGGCACCTCCAGAGTTCTCTTAACAGGTGGAAATCTGTGCCTTCCTTCTTGCGCTATGTGTTGCGGTCCTTCCCTGCTGTGCTTACGGAAAGTCCCCACAACTGTTGTGTCTGTTTCTTAAGTTCCCTCACAACTCGATTAGATGATGTTCTGCTAATCCTCCGTCCCTCCCTGATGTTACGGTTAGGACGGCACCCGTTTGACGGGTAGGCTCGGAGCTCTTCCGGGACCCTAGAGTCGCCCCTCTCCACAAGTTGCCCCCCAAGACTGCATAGGTGATTTAGATGAGACAGCCCGCCTTTGACTGACTGTCCTGCCGTTGGTTTAGAGTATTGCTTGAAGCTGAATATTGTAATACTCCCTCGGCGTTCCGGCCGCCGGTTATGCGCCTCAGTAGGATGTTGCCTCGGTCTTACAGCACGACTCCTACTGGTATTCTCCTTCTTGCTTTGATCTCCTTTCTCACTCAGCACAATCTATCTCGCTTCCAATCCCTCCTTGGGCACCGCCGCTATGCTGAGCAGGCACGGCCCCGTTACGTTCGCTCAAGTTGCCAAGTCTCTGTCAGGATCCCACCCCTGACAGGGACCCTACCGAATCTTCCCTTGCAACACCCTCTGCCACAAGGTGTTGCCTGGTTCCCATCCAGTCGGCTTTCTCTCTAACTTCCTGCCTGACCCCCAGTTTTACCAGTATGTGAGGAGTGGCCTAGTGAATAGAACCCTTAGCTCCCCCTGTTGGCCCGACGGTGAAATATATTGGTGTCTGTGATACCTGGTCAGATGAACTCCTTCAGTGCCATCAGACGTACCATAGCTCCCCTTAGCGGCGGAGCCACAGTACTGCAACGACCAGGACTCTGGGGCGCTGCACTCCCCCCCGGTTAAATCCAGTACTCCTGGACTGGGAAGAAAACAACAATACAGGTTAGCAAAAAGACATACAATTTTGTTGAGTGCAATAACAATAAGTATACTTGAACAGAGCTTCCCTTTATGGGAGGTGAGGACACTTGAACGTTACAAACATAGTTAAATATTATAAATTACAGGCTATAAACAACTCCTGTTACCCAACCGGGTATTCTACTTAGTGCAAATTCTTGAACAGTAATTTAACATCGCCTTTAAGGACGTACACTCTGAATCCACTAAAGACCTTCTTATAACACATTATAAGGCTTGAGCAACTGTGCTACATTCTCCTTCGTTATATCTGCAGGACCGCCTGTCCTAACGGCACCAGACCTACTGCCTCTCCTTTCTTACAGGACCGCTCCTTTCAGCCCAAGCCTTCTGTCTTTTCAACTACTATACATAGTATAGAACATAACATACTTTCAGTTTAAGAGCACTGAGCCATCTCTATATGGCTCCTAGGAGGACTCACCACTAACCCCTACGGGTTCACTTCCTGTCCTCTATTTGTAACACATTATTAAACACTTTCTTTACAATAGACGAGTTTTCTACATCTAACTTCTTCATGCCTACATTATTACTCTCTTTCAAGTAAGCATCATCATCACTTTCTCTTTTAAGACATTATTGCTATCTCTCAGTCTTAAAGCAATACCATTCTTTAAATGCAACACGTGAACATCCCCTTTAAGAGGGGACCAAGTCTTTATGAGGTAGCATATCTTCTCAGGCTACCAGTCCGTACTCAGCAAAGGCTCCGGTGCGGTATCTTCGCAAAGAGTCCTTCTTTAAGTAAAACCAGTAGGGAGCACCTTTAAGAAGGTGCAAACTATGTACAAGAAGTTTGTATCATGCACTGTCCATGATTGCGGCAGTTCTGGAAACTTGTGCAAAACTTAGAAGAAGTAAACAAAACAATAGGGATCCCGGGTCAACAAAGGGATCCCTTTAGGAGTTAACCCTGGACGGGTTTAGCAGCAAAACAGTAGAACAATTAACTATTTACATGTCATGAAATAGTAATATCTTACTCATTTTTCGGTCGCCCCCACCGAGGCTTCACCTGACAGGTGGCCCTCTGCGGCCCAGGCAGGTCGGACTCCAAGTTCACTCCCGCGGCCAGGTGCACCCCGTGGGTTCGGGTCTTCTGCACGACCAGGTCGTGCGCTGCAATGAGGGTCTGTGTGGGTCGATGGATAATGCTGGCTGCAGCGGCGGCGGCAGCAGCGGCTTCAGCGGCGAGCTTCTCCCCCTCGGTTCGGGATACCGCCAGCATGTCGGTGCAGCGCTGCATATCCCGGGCCCACCAGCTGCTCTCCTTCAGGTGCCGGTGATATGTGACCACATCCCCCGGTTTCAGGAAGGACTTGGCGCCGTCTCTGCACAGGCAGGGCTCCACTTCGTCCCGGGTGATGTGGACTCTCAGGGCTGTCCCGATCTCCTGCACGAAGCCCTTTCCTGTCTGGGGCAGGTAAACAATCACGACGCCCCACTTCGGCAGGGAGCCCTCTAGCAGCTCACCTCGCGCCTCCCGCTCCACTTCTCGCTGGAACTCCGCGATCAGGTGGTTCCGATATTCCCCCCAGGGGAAGGGCCCAAGGTCATGCCCCCCCGGTGCATTGGTGCCAGACGGCGGGGACATCGGGGCGCCACTGGTCGCAGCAGTGGCCGGGTCGTGTGCAGAGGTGAGGTGGCCTCCCCGGGGGTCACGGCATTGGGTACCTTCACTCACGGTAGCTCCTCCGGTGCCGCTCTCCTCTCCTGCGGAAGGCGTACGAACCAGAGACCATTCAGGCACGGGATGCCCCATCGGCAGCTCCCAAGGATCCAAATCTTCCAGCGGGGGCATATCGGAATAATCCGCTGGTGACGGGGGTCGATGCGGGGCCATTCTTTTCTGCAGGCCTTCCCTGGTCCCCAGTTCCACCTCATCTGAGTCATAGTTTCGTTTCTTTGGTTTCCGCCCAGCATAGAAAATCAGGAGGCGGGTCTCGACTGCTGACGGACACGTCCTCAGGACACGGCAATATTTAGACTGGGCGGTCATTGTCTTTCGCGCTTTCCAGCTTGTCTACGCCCACTCCACGCCCCTCTTCTTCTCCTGCGCTCTCCTCAGCGCTGTAATGGCGGCGGATTTTGGCGGTAAATGGCGCAGCACAGTCCTTGCAATAAAGTACAGTCCAAGCACAATAAATCACAGTTCCAAGGCACACATGACCTGATTCTTCAGGCTTAAGTAGATCCTGTTCGTGACGCCATAAATGTAGCACCCCCCCACTGCCGCAGGGCCGAGGGGTACCCGGTACCGGGCCTCTGAGTCTCTGCTCTAGGGTTGTCACGGTGGCTAGGCCCGGTCCGTGACCCTGCTGGTGGGGAGGCAACGTACAGTGAATGATAGAAGTGGATGGTGGTAGTGCGTGTTGCGGTGCAGTAAATAACGAGGACACCAGGTTGCAGTCTCTTTACCTCTTTACTGAAGATCTCTGGGTCCTCAGTCCGGATAACCAGGCTTCGCAAGTCCGGCCGGTCCAATGGCACCTCCAGAGTTCTCTTAACAGGTGGAAATCTGTGCCTTCCTTCTTGCGCTATGTGTTGCGGTCCTTCCCTGCTGTGCTTACGGAAAGTCCCCACAACTGTTGTGTCTGTTTCTTAAGTTCCCTCAAAACTCGATTACATGATGTTCTGCTAATCCTCCGTCCCTCCCTGATGTTACGGTTAGGACGGCACCCGTTTGACGGGTAGGCTCGGAGCTCTTCCGGGACCCTAGAGTCGCCCCTCTCCACAAGTTGCCCCCCAAGACTGCATAGGTGATTTAGATGAGACAGCCCGCCTTTGACTGACTGTCCTGCCGTTGGTTTAGAGTATTGCTTGAAGCTGAATATTGTAATACTCCCTCGGCGTTCCGGCCGCCGGTTATGCGCCTCAGTAGGATGTTGCCTCGGTCTTACAGCACGACTCCTACTGGTATTCTCCTTCTTGCTTTGATCTCCTTTCTCACTCAGCACAATCTATCTCGCTTCCAATCCCTCCTTGGGCACCGCCACTATGCTGAGCAGGCACGGCCCCGTTACGTTCACTCAAGTTGCCAAGTCTCTGTCAGGATCCCACCCCTGACAGGGACCCTACCGAATCTTCCCTTGCAACACCCTCTGCCACAAGGTGTTGCCTGGTTCCCATCCAGTCGGCTTTCTCTCTAACTTCCTGCCTGACCCCCAGTTTTACCAGTATGTGAGGAGTGGCCTAGTGAATAGAACCCTTAGCTCCCCCTGTTGGCCCGACGGTGAAATATATTGGTGTCTGTGATACCTGGTCAGATGAACTCCTTCAGTGCCATCAGACGTACCATAGCTCCCCTTAGCGGCGGAGCCACAGTACTGCAACGACCAGGACTCTGGGGCGCTGCACTTATTATCCACCATAATATGCAAATAAAATGATAAAAAAACAGACAATGTGATTTTCTGGATTTTTTTGTCTCAGTTTGTCTCCCATAGTTGAGGTCTACCTATGATGTAAATTACAGACGCCTCTCATCTTTTTAAGTGGTGGAACTTGCACTATTGCTGACTGACTAAATACTCTTTTGCCCCACTGTATACAGGTCCTTCTCAAAAAATTAGCATATAGTGTTAAATTTCATTATTTACCATAATGTAATGATTACAATTAAACTTTCATATATTATAGATTCATTATCCACCAACTGAAATTTGTCAGGTCTTTTATTGTTTTAATACTGATGATTTTGGCCTACAACTCCTGATAACCCAAAAAACCTGTCTCAATAAATTAGCATATCAAGAAAAGGTTCTCTAAACGACCTATTACCCTAATCTTCTGAATCAACTAATTAACTCTAAACACATGCAAAAGATACCTGAGGCTTTTAAAAACTCCCTGCCTGGTTCATTACTCAAAACCCCCATCATGGGTAAGGGTACCGTCACACATTGAAATTTTCATCGCTGCGACGGCACGATTCGTGACGTCGCAGCGTCGTATGAATATCGCTCCAGCGTCGTAGACTGCGGTCACACGTTGCAATCACGGCGCTGGAGCGATGCCGAAGTCCCCGGGTAACCAGGGTAAACATCGGGTAACTAAGCGCAGGGCCGCGCTTAGTAACCCGATGTTTACCCTGGTTACCAGCGTAAACGTAAAAAAACAAACAGTACATACTCACTCGTCGGTGTCCTTCAGGTCCCTTGCCGTCTGCTTCCTGCTCTGAGTGCAGCCGTACAGTGAGAGCAGATCGCAGCACCGCTGCGCTCTGCTCTCACTTTCCGGCGGGCACTCAGAGCAGGAAGCAGACGGCAAGGGACCTGAAGGACACCGACGGGTGAGTATGCACGATTTGTTTTTTTACGTTTACGCTTGTAACCAGGGTAAACATCGGGTTACTAAGCGCGGCCCTGCGCTTAGTTACCCGATGTTTACCCTGGTTACAAGCGAAGACATCGCTGGATCGCTGTCACACACAACGATCCAGCGATGTCAGCGGGTGATCAAGCGACGAAAGAAAGTTCCAAACGATCTGCTACGACGTACGATTCTCAGCAGGGTGTCTGATCGCAGTAGCGTGTCAGACACAGCGATATCGTAACGATATCGCTAGAACGTCACGAATCGTAACGTCGTAGCGATGGAAATTTCAATGTGTGACGGTACCCTAAGACTAGCGACCTGACAGATGTCAAGAATGCCATCATTGACACCCTCAAGCAAGAGGGTAAGACCCAGAAAGAAATTTCTCAACAAATAGGCTGTTCCCAGAGTGCTGTATCAAGGCTCCTCAATGGTAAGTCTGTTGGAAGGAAACAATGTGGCAGAAAACGCTGTACAACGAGAAGAGGTGACCGGACCCTGAGGAAGATTGTGGAGAAGGACCGATTCCAGACCTTGGGGAACCTGAGGAAGCAGTGGACTGAGTCTGGTGTGGAAACATCCAGAGCCACCGTGCACAGGCGTGTGCAGGAAATGGGCTACAGGTGCCGCATTCCCCAGGTAAAGCCACTTTTGAACCATAAACAGCGGCAGAAGCGCCTGACCTGGGCTACAGAGAAGCAGCACTGGACTGTTGCTAAGTGGTCCCAAGTACTTTTTTCTGATGAAAGCAAATTTTGCATGTCATTCGGAAATCAAGGTGCCAGAGTCTGGAGGAAGACTGGGGAGAAGGAAATGCCAAAATGCCTGAAGTCCAGTGTCAAGTACCCAGTCAGTGATGGTGTGGGGTGCCATGTCAGCTGCTGGTGTTGGTCCACTGTGTTTCATCAAGGGCAGGGTCAATGCAGCTAGCTATCAGGAGATTTTGGAGCACTTCATGCTTCCTGGCACCTGCTCACAGTGCCAAAACCACTGGTAAATGGTTTACTGACCATGGTATTACTGTGCTCAATTGGCCTGCCAACTCTCCTGACCTGAACCCCATAGAGAATCTGTGGGATATTGTGAAGAGAAAGTTGAGAGACGCAAGACCCAACACTCTGGATGAGCTTAAGGCCGCTATTGAAGCATCCTGGGCCTCCATAACATCTCAGCAGTGTCACAGGCTGATTGCCTCCATGCCACGCCGCATTGAAGCAGTCATTTCTGCCAAAGGATTCCCGACCAAGTATTGAGTACATAACTGAACATTATTATTTGATGGTTTTTTTGTTTGTTATTAAAAAACACTTTTATTTGATTGGACGGTTGAAATATGCTAATTTATTGAGACAGGTTTTTTGGGTTATCAGGAGTTGTAGGCCAAAATCATCAGTATTAAAACAATAAAAGACCTGACAAATTTCAGTTGGTGGATAATGAATCTATAATATATGAAAGTTTAATTGTAATCATTACATTATGGTAAATAATGAAATTTAACACTATATGCTAATTTTTTGAGAAGGACCTGTATATGTATATATATATATATATATATATATATATATATATATATATATATATATATATATATATATATATATATATATATAGTACGATTGTAGTAGCATCTTATGCAGTTTAGAGGCAGTGACCCACAAAGTTCAAACACAAAGGTCTCTGTTAATGTTTCTTCACAGCATTAAAGTCCAATTCACATAAATGCATATAACTTCAGTGTATATTATCAGTATTCAGTTTACACCAGTTCATAGCAATACAAAACATATGACTTTAGATTTGTGGTCCCTAAACAGGCCAGACTTCCCTTCCCTGGGCGACCGCACGCCATATTACAGTCTCCATACATCTCCATACACATAGCCTCATATGTTGCAGACACTACACACGCCAGCCTACCTCTGACTAGTTCTCGTGGGTGTCCTGCATCTCTGTATCAGTCTCTTACAGTCTCTTTACTCACACAGCTGTACACAGTCCAGGATATCCTCCGGATAGCAGCCGGGCACCATATCCACCTGTTTGCAATCGTTACACATGCTAGTCCTTTCGGGCACAGGACATCCACCTCCGGGCACAGGACTGTCCACATCCGAGACCAGTACCATGGACGATTTGCATCACTGTATACGCTGCGGGTGCCGGCTCCGCTGGCCTGTGCCTCCATGCACTCAGCAGACCTCTACTCTGCCCACCAGAAAGCACCAGACTGACACTGACGTGCACCTCACACACCTGACACACATACCTCTTACTGCAAGGCTTTTAACACACACAAACCTGTGGACTTCAGCCACATGGAAAACCCAGATCGGAAATCCATAACTCCCATGCACACCTATGGACTTCATCCGTCTGCATGCACATTCTGGGGAGCACAATCAGCGCCCCCTAGCTGTAACAGAGGCCACAGCCTCACATATCCTCCCCCCTGTTCATACCTGTGGGGTTGAACACTTGTTACCCCATATGGGTGTGAGGTAGGGCATCTGTATGACCCTGTGACATCCCAAGCCAAAACAACGTTTTCAGTTTCTCCTGCCAATACCTCTAGGGGGAGCCTATCGGGATTACACTCTGACCCTAATTTGGCAACCCCTATGACAGGTATCTCAACATAAACACATTCTCTGCTGCTGCAGTGCCTGTAGCTGCTGCTGCCAAAACTGCAGCTCCTGTTGCGCAGACTTCGTGGATCCGCCGATCCACAGCAAATCTTCGTAACCCCACCGAGTTACCGCCAGAAGCCTTCAATCTTTGTGGCCCCGCCGAGCCACAGCAAGCGGTCTTGAAAAAAAATTTCCAGCAGATTTTGCACAACGCTATGCAGCACACTTTGGCGTATGCCTCAGTTCACACTGCCCGCATTCTCCCACACTATGTAAGGTTGTAGTAGCATTTTACGCAGTGAAGAGGCAGTGACCTACAAAGTTCAAACACTAAAGTCTCTTTTAATGTGTTTCTTCACAGCATTAAAGTCCAATTCACGTAAATGCTTATAACTTCAGTGGATAATATCAGTGACCAGTTTACACCAGTTCATAGCAATACATATCATATGGCTTTAGATTTGCGGTCCCTAAACAGGCCAGACTTCCCTTGTCCAGTTTCCCTGGGTGACCGCACGCCATATTACAGTCTCCATACACACAGCCTCATATGTTGCAGACACTACACACGCCAGCCTTCCTCTGACTAGTTCTCGTGGGTGTCCTACATCGCTGTATCACAGTCTCTTACAGTCTTTACTCACACAGCCGTATACAGCCCAGAATATCCTCCGGATAGCAGCCGGGCACCATATCCACCTGTTACAATCGTTACACATGCTAGTCCTCTTTCGGGCACAGGACTGTCCACATCCGACTCCTTCGGGCACAGGACATCCACCTCCGGGCACAGGACTGTCCACATCTGAGACCAGTACCATGGACGACTTGCATCACTGTATACGCTGCAGGTGCCAGGCTATTTAGCTGCCCTGAGTGCTGGCTCCGCTGGCCTGTGCCTCCATGCACTCAGCCAGTGCTCTGTAGGCCTCTGCTCTGCACACCAGCACACACCAGACTGACACTGACGTGCACCTCACACACCTGACACACCATACCTCTTACTGCAAGGCTTTTAACGCACACAAACCTGTGGCCTTCAGCCACATGGAAAACCTGGGTCGGAAATCCGTGACTCCCATGCACACCTATGGACTTCATCCATCTGCATTCACATTCTGGGGAGCACAAACAGCGCCCCCTAGCTGTAACAGAGGCCACAGCCTCACTCTATATACATAGTTTAACTTTTTGCATAACTGTCTTAGGCTACTTTCACACATCAGGTTTTTTGCATCAGGCACACAGGTTTTTTTCTCATAGAGTTGTATTAGCGCCGGATTGCGCCTGATGTCCCAACGTTTCATTCGTTTTTTGCCGCATCCGTCAAATATTAGTTTTTCGGCGGATGGAGAAAACGTCCAGAGCAACGTTTTTTCTGTGCGGCAGAAAACCGCACAACGACTGATCCAGCCAAAAACGTATGGAACGCTGGTAGAAATAGTTTTTAACCGAAATCATGCATTTTACATTCTGGAAAATCTCTCTCTCCACCCCCCGGAACAGGAAGTCACTGTATTCGGGTGAAAATCAACAAAAAAGGATCTAGCTCAAAAACGTATCCGTCCCATCAGTTTTTCACAATTTGCAACGGATCCGTTTTTTATAAAATTAGCCGGATTGTGCCTGAAACAAAAAACCTGATGTGTGAAAGTAGCCTAAAGGCCCCGTCTCACATAGCGAGATCGCTAGCGAGATCGCTGCTGAGTCACTAGTTTTGTGACGCAACAGCGACCTCCATAGCGATCTCGCTATGTGTGACACGTACCAGCGATCAGGCCCCTGCTGCGAGATCGCTGGTCGTGTCGGAATGGCCTGGACCTTTTTTTGGTCGTTGAGGCCCCGCTGACATCGCTGAATCGGTGTGTGTGACACCGATCCAGCGATGTCTTCACTGGTAACCAGGGTAAACATCGGGTTACTAAGCGCAGGGCCGCGCTTAGTAACCCGATGTTTACCCTGGTTACCAGCGTAAATGTAAAAAAAAACAAACAGTACATACTCGCCTTTCGGTGTCCAGGTCCCTTGCCGTCTGCTTCCTGCTCTGACTGAGCAGCCGTACAGCGAGAGCACAGCACAGCAGTGACGTCACCGCTGCGCTCTGCTCTCAGTGTACGGCGGCTCAGTCAGAGCAGGAAGCAGACGGCAAGGGACCTGGACACCGAAAGGCGAGTATGTACTGTTTGTTTTTTTTGGTAACCAGGGTAAACATCGGGTTACTAAGCGCGGCCCTGCGCTTAGTAACCCGATGTTTACCCTGGTTACCCGGGTGCTGCAGGGGGACTTCGGCATCGTTGAAGACAGTTTCAACGATGCCGAAGTCGTTCCCCTGATCGTTGGTCGCTGGGGAGAGCGGTCTGTGTGACAGCTCCCCAGCGACCACACAACGACTTACCAACGATCACGGCCAGGTCATATCGCTGGTCGTGATCGTTGGTAAATCGCTATGTGAGACGGGGCCTTTACCCGTCCAATTTACCAGCCATATGTGCCACAATACCGCTATCGGTTTAGGGATCTTCCTTTATATGATTGCACCTACCTAGCAACGTAGCTTTTTAGTGTTATAGAATTTTTGTCAAGGATTATTGTGAAAACGTAAACAAATAAAAAATCTATACACAAAAAGGTTAACATTTTACATACCTGTATTATTAGTCCAATTTCATAACCATATGCAACACAACAATGCTGCTGGGAACTAGCAGATCGGAGTAATTAAAACTAATAAACTTTATTAGATACAATTAAAATGAAGAACAATAATTCTAAAGGTGCACGTGTAAAGACAAACAACACGCTCAATGTACTACACATTCGGTTGAGAAAATCCAACCAGGCACCCCCAGGACCCTCAGTCCTTATACATAGTCTGGTACCTGTGCTTTTTTTATCAGCTAATAGTCCATGAGGCAAAAAGGATATATTGACGATATCACTACGTACCCCACAATGAAATCACCATTGAAGTGTACTATCGCCTTGAATTATCAGCTTAATGCCTAAAGATGCGAGGTGCAATAATAGATAGATAAGTGGTTAATCACCACAACTGTTACTGCATGCTCTTTAATGGACCAAGCGATCAGGCTGCATATTTTTCAAATTCTTTGTCATGGTTGCAGCTCATGTCCTTCTTCCATAGCGCAGCACATATATAGAAAGCAATCTTCATATGGCAAAGTGAATAGTAGAGGGGAATCATAGCTGGTTGTCAATTACTTATACAGTATATTAGTACAACCATATTGCTATGTATACTTTGTGCCCTCCTATAACCCGTTTTATCACTCATAAATGGGAGATAATATTAAGGAACGGTCTCATTGATCTCTTGGGTATAATTAGCAGGTCCCCTCTTAATGCTCGATAGCGGATTCCTACCCTTTGTTACCTCCCTTCTCCCGACACGTTTCGTCTCCACTCTTCAGGGGAGTGCATAGGGATACATGTAGTTGTGTTGCTGAATCGAGTTGCTAGCATTATTCCGATATGCTAGTTCCCATTTAATCAGATTGGATTAGACCATATGCTAAACAAACAATAATGCTGCTGCCTGTTGTCACATCTTTCTTTCTGTGTGTGTACCTAGCCAGCTCTTTTGGGAATTTTTGTACACGGTGGTAGACTTAACCCCTTAGTGACAGCCAATTTTGTGCTTAACGACCAAGCCAATTTTTACAATTCTGACCACTGTCAGTTTATGTGGTTATAACCCTGGAACCCTTCAATGGATCCCGCTGATTCTGAGATTTTTTCGTGACATTATACTTGATGTTGGTGGTAAAATTTCTTCGATATGACTTGCGTTTATTTATGAAAAAAATGGAAATATGGTGAAAATTTTGCAATTTTCAAACTTTGAATTTTTATGCCCTTAAATCAGAGAGTGGTGTCACACAAAATACTATAATAAATAAATGACATTTCCTACATGTCTACTTTACATCAGCACAATTTTGGAAACAACATTTTTTTTGTTAGGAAGGTATAAGGATTAAAATGTGACCAGTGATTTCTCATTTTTCCAACAAAATTTACAAAACCATTTTCTTTAGGGACCACCTTCCTTGCATTTAAAGTAACTTGGGGGGGGGGGGGGTCAATATAACAGAGATTACCCAAATGTGACACCATTCTAAAAAACTGCACCCCTCAAGGTATGCAAAACCATATTTGAGAAGTTTAACCCCTTAACGACCGCCGATACGCCTTTTAACGGCGGCCGCTAAGGGTACTTAAACCACAGCGCCGTTAATTAACGGCGCTGTGGAAAAAGTGAATAGCGCCCCCCAGAGTCGGATTTTCTCTGGGGTCTCGGTTGCCGAGGGTAGCCGAGACCCCAGAGAACATGATTCGGAGGTTTTTTACCGACCCCCGAGTTGCGATCGCCGGTAATTAACCATTTACCGGCGGTCGCAACAACAAAAAAAAAAAACGCAATGTGCCGTTTAATTTCTCTGTCCTCCGATGTGATCGCACATCGGAGGACAGAGAAATAGGGTCCCCGATGGCCCCCAATAGCCCCCCGATACTTACCTACCTCCCCCGGTGCTCCTCGTGGGTCCCCATGGGCGCCGCCATCTTTTTTCCGGGAAAAAATGGCGGGCGCACGCGCAGTACGCCCGCCGCCCGGCACCCGGAAGATCTTTGGGGTCTCGGCTGCCGGGGGTAGCCGAGACCCCAAAGAACATGATCGGGGTCGGTTTGCACCGACCCCTGTTTTGCGATCGCCGGTAATTAACAGTTTACCGGCGACCGCAAAAAAAAAAAAAAAAAGCGATCTGTATTTCTCTGTCCTCTGATGTGATCACACATCAGAGGACAGAGAAATAGGGGGATTCGGGGACCCTAGCATACTCACCCGGTGTCCCTGGGTCCTCTTCTGTCTTCTCCTGACAGCCGGCTTTTTCCTTATGGCGGGCGCATGCGCAGTGCGCCCGCCATCTGCTGCCATCTGCCGGCCGGCAGGAGAAGACGAGTTGGGGCTAAAATTAGGGTTAGAGTTAGGGTTAGAGTTAGGGTTAGGGTTAGAGTTAGGGCTAGGGTTAGGGCTAGAGTTAGGGTTAGGGCTAGGGTTAGGGCTAGAGTTAGGGTTAGGGCTAGGGTTGGGGCTAAATTTAGGGTTAGGGCTAGGGCTAGGGTTAGGGTTAGGCTACTTTCACACTAGCGTTTTTGGCTTCCGTCGCAATGCGTCGGAGAAAAAAACGCATCCTGCAAAAGTGCTTGCAGGATGCGTTTTTTCTCCATTGGCTTGCATTAGCGATGCATTGCGACGGATTGCCACATGTCGCATCCGTCGTGCGACGGATGCGTCGTGCTTTGGCGGACCGTCGGCACAAAAAAAGCTACATGTAACTTTTTTGTGCGACGTGTCCGCCATTTCCGACCGCGCATGCGCGGCCGGAACTCCGCCCCCGTCTCCCCTCACAATGGGGCAGCGGATGCGTTGAAAAAACAGCATCCGCTGCACCCGTTGTGCGGCGCTTACAACGCTAGCGTCGGTACGTGGCCCGGCACACTGCGATGGGCCGAGTACGACGCTAGTGTGAAAGTAGCCTTAGGCTTCTATCACACTTGCGTCGGTACGGGGCGGTCGCAATGCGTCGGCCCGACGTACCGACGCACGTTGTGAAAATTGTGCACAACGTGGGCAGCGGATGCAGTTTTTCAACGCATCCGCTGCCCAGTCTATGTCCTGGGGAGGAGGGGGCAGAGTTACGGCCACGCATGCGCGGAAATGGCGGACGCGACGTACAAAAAAAAGGTTACATTGAACTTTTTTTGTGACGACGGGGCTAAAGTTATGGTTAGGGTTGGGGCTAAAGTTAGGGTTAGGGTTGTGGCTAAAGTTAGGGTTAGAGTTGGGATTAGGGTTTGGATTAGGGTTGGGATTAGGGTTACGTTTGGGATTAGGGTTAGGGGTGTGTTGGATTTAGGGTTTTGATTAGGGTTATGGTTAGGGTTGAGATTAGGGCTGTTTTGGGGTTAGGGTTGTGATTATCGTTAGGGTTGTGATTAGGATTATGGATCGGGTTAAGATTAGGGTTAGGGGTGTGTTGGAGTTAGGGTTGGAGTTATAATTTGGGGGTTTCCACTGTTTAGGTACATCAGGGGGGTCTCCAAACACGACAGCCAATTTTGCGCTAAAAAAGTCAAATGGTGCTCCCTCCCTTCTGAGCTCTGCCGTGCGCCCAAACAGTGGTTTACCCCCACATATTGGGTACCAGCATACTCAGGACAAATTGGACAACAACTTTTGGGGTCCAATTTCTCTTGTTACCCTTGTGAAAATAAAAATTTGGGGGCTAAAAAAATCTTTTTTGTGGGAAAAAAAAATATTTTTTATTTTCTCTACTATGCATTATAAACTTATGTGAAGCACTTGGGCATTCAAAGTTCTCACCACATATCTAGATAAGTTCCTTGGGGGGTCTATTTTCCAAAATGGGGTCACTTGTTGGGAGTTTCTACTGTTTAGGTACATTAGGGGTCTGCAAACGCAACATAACGCCCGCAGACAATTCTATCAAAGTCTGCATTCCAAAATGGCGCTCCTTCTCTTCCGAGCTCTGCCGTGCGCCCAAACAGTGGTTTACCCCCACATATTGGGTACCAGCATACTCAGGACAAATTGGACAACAACTTTTGGGGTCCAATTTCTCTTGTTACCCTTGTGAAAATAAAAATTTGGGGGCTAAAAAAATCTTTTTTGTGGGAAAAAAAAATATTTTTTATTTTCACTACTATGCATTATAAACTTCTGTGAAGCACTTGGGCATTCAAAGTTCTCACCACATATCTAGATAAGTTCCTTGGGGGGTCTATTTTCCAAAATGGGGTCACTTGTTGGGAGTTTCTACTGTTTAGGTACATTAGGGGTCTGCAAACGCAACATAACGCCCGCAGACAATTCTATCAAAGTCTGCATTCCAAAATGGCGCTCCTTCCCTACCGAGCTCTGCCGTGCGCCCAAGCAGTGGTTTACCCCCACATGTGGGGTACCAGCATACTCAGGACAAATTGGACAACAACTTTTGGGGTCCAATTTCTCTTGTTACCCTTGTGAAAATAAAAACTTGGGGGCTAAAAAATCTTTATTGTTAAAAAAAAAATATTTTTTATTTTCACGACTCTGCATTATAAACTTCTGTGATGCACTTGGGCATTCAAAGTTCTCACTACACATCTAGATAAGTTCCATGGGGGGTCTAGTTTCCAAAATGGGGTCACTTTTGGGGGGTTTCTACTGTTTAGGCACATCAGGGGCTCTCCAAACGCGACATGGCGTCCGATCTCAATTCCAGTCAATTTTGCATTGAAAAGTCAAATGGCGCTCCTTTGCTTCCGAGCTCAGTCATGCGCCCAAACAGTGGTTTACCCCCACATATGGGGTGTCGTCGTACTCAAGACAAATTGTACAACAACTTCTGGTGTCCATTTTCTCCTGTTACCCTTGGTAAAATAAAAATTTGGAGGCAAAAAGATCATTTTTGTAGAAAAAATGCGATTTTTTTATTTTCACGGCTCTACGTTATAAACTTCTGTGAAGCACCTGGGGGTTTAAAGTGCTCACAACACATCTAGATAAGTTCCTTAAGGGGTCTAGTTTCCAAAATGGTGTCATTTGTGGGGGGTCTCCACTGTTTAGGCACATCAGCGGCTCTCCAAACGTGACATGGCGTCCGATTTCAATTCCAGCCAATTCTACATTGAAAAAGTAAAACGACACTCCTTCTCTTCCAAGCTCTGCGGTGCGCCCAAACAGTGGTTTACCCCCACATATGGGGTATTGACGTACTCAGGAGAAATTGCACAACAACTTTTGTTGTCTAATTTCTCCTGTTACCCTTGTGAAAATAAAAATTTGGGGGCAAAAAGATCATTTTTGTAGAAAAAATGCGATTTTTTATTTTCACGGCTTTACGTTATAAACATCTGTGAAGCACTTGGGGGTTCAAAGTGCTCACCGAATATCTAGATAAGTTCCTTAAGGGGTCTAGTTTCCAAAATGGTATCACTTGTGGGGGGTTTCCACTGTTTAGGCACATCAGGGGCTCTCCAAACGCGACATGGCATCCGATCTCAATTCCAGCCAATTCTGCATTGAAAAAGTCAAACGGTGCTCCTTCACTTCCAAGCTCTGCGGTGCGCCCAAACAGTGGTTTAGCCCCACATATGGGGTATTGACGTACTCAGGAGAAATTGCACAACAACTTTTGTGGTCTAATTTCTCCTGTTACCCTTGTGAAAATAAGAATTTGTGGGCGAAAAAATCATTTTTGTGAAAACAAATGCAATTTTTTATTTTCACGGCTCTACGTTATAAACTTCTGTGAAGCACTTGGGGGTTCAAAGTGCTCACCACACATCTAGATAAGTTCCTTAAGGGGTCTAGTTTCCAAAATGGTATCACTTGTGGGGGGTTTCCACTGTTTAGGCACATTAGGGGCTCCCGAACGCGACATGGCGTCTGATCTCAATTCCAGCCAATTCTGCATTGAAACAGTCAAACGGTGCTCCTTCACTTCCAAGCTCTGCGGTGCGCCCAAACAGTGGTTTACCTCCACATATGGGGTATCGGCGTACTCAGGAAAAATTGCACAACAAAATTTGTGGTTAAATTTCTGTTTTTACACTTGTGAAAATTAAAAAAAATGGTTCTGAAGTGAAATGTTTGCAAAAAAAAGTTAAATGTTCATTTTTTTCTTCCACATTGTTTCAGTTCCTGTGAAGTACGTAAAGGGTTAATAAACTTCTTGAATGTGGTTTTGAGCAGCTTGAGGGGTGCAGTTTTTAGAATGGTGTCACACTTGGTTATTTTCTATCATATAGACCCCTCAAAATGACTTCAAATGAGATGTGGTCCCTAAAAAAAATGGTGTTGTAAAAATTAGAAATTGCTGGTCAACTTTTAACCCTTATAACTCCCTAACAAAAAAAAAAATTGTTTCCAAAATTGTGCTAATGTAAAGTAGACATGTGGGAAATGTTATTTATTAACTATTTTTTGTGACATATCTCTCATATTTAAGGGCATAAAAATACAAAGTTTGAAAATTGCAAAATTTTAAAAATTTTCGCCATATTTCCATTTTTTTCATAAATAATCGCAAGTAATATCGAAGAAATGTTACCACTAACTTGAAGTACAATATGTCACGAAAAAACAATCTCAGAATCAGTGGGATCCGATAAAGCGTTCCAGAGTTATAACCTCTTAAAGTGACACTGGTCAGAATTGTAAAAATTGGCTCGGTCATTAAGTACCAAATTGGCTCTGTCACTAAGGGGTTAATCAGGTGCTTCACGAGAATTAGAGCAATGTGGAAGGAAAAAATGAACATTTTACTTTTTTCACAGAAAATTTATTTTGGAACCAATTTTTTTTTTATTTTCACAAGAGTATCAGGAGAAAATGGACCACAAAATGTGTTGTGCAATTTCTCCTGAGTACACCGATATCTCATATGTGGGGAAAGCCACTGTTTGGGCGCATGGGAGGGCTCAGAAGGGAGGGAGCACTGTTTGACTTTTTGAACGCAAAATTGTCTGAAATCAATGGTGGCGCCATGTCGCGTTTGGAGACCCCCCTGATATACGTAAACAGTGGAAATCCCCCAATTCTAACTCCAATCCTAACCCCAACACACCCTTAACCCTAATCCCAACCCTAACCATAACCCTAATACACCCCTAACCCTAATCTCAACACTAACCGTAATCCCAACCCTAACCCTAGCCTTAACCCCATTCACTTTAGCCCAACCCTAACTTTAGCCCAACTCTAGCCCTAATGGAAAAATGGAAATAAATGCATTTTTTTTATTTTAAGCTAACTAAGCGGGGTGATAAAGGGGTTTTTTACTTTTTCTTTATTTTTATCACTGTGATAGGGTCTATCACAGTGATCAAAGTGAACCAATAGGAAAAATTTCCTATCGTTGCCTGGTGCCGGCAGATCTCGACAGGCGCATGCACCGTGCATGCGCCCGCCATTTTCTCCCAGAAGACGCCGGCGGCCCGGGGGACTTCACGGGGGCATGCAGGGACACCAGAAGTAACAGGGGGTGACCAGGGGACCCTATTTCTCTCTCCTCTGATGTGCGATCACATCAGAGGGAAAAATAAAATGGAAAATCGGACCTTTTTTTTTTTGCGGTCGCCGTTATATCATTAATAACAGCGATCGCAACACTGGGGTCGGTAAAAACCGACCCGAATCATGTTCACTGGGGTCTCAGCTACCCCCATTAGCCGAGACCCCGGAGAAATTCCGACCTTGGGGCGCGCTATACACTTAAACCTCAGTGCCGTACCCTAAGTACCCTTAACTGCCGCCGTTAAAAGGTGTATCGGCGGTCGGTAAGGGATTAAACAAAAATATATGTATATAGTCAACTATGATATTGTATTGCTATGAATAAAAAGTAACGGAATAATGGAAATCACAGGATGGATAGACATGTTAATGATATGCAAATGATGGATAAATGGAAATATTTTCAAAACGTGGATTTATTCAGAGTTGAGTATGAGCGCTACCTGCAGAAATACACGCACTTATTCACCTTGGCTGCTATATATGTGGTTATTAATGGTTGTCTGAGGAATCTTCTGCCACACTGGTTGCACTTGGCATGCAAATCATCAAGCTGGAATCTCTTTACAACTGCTGACCAATGTTGCCCCAGATTTGGTCAATGAGGAAGAAGTCCGGGGTCAATGCAGGCAATGGTAGCACGTTTAGGTCACACAGGCTGCTCACAGTAGAACGATCAACGTATGGACTGGCGATGTCCTGGGACACTTTGTGGTAATGCCCTTTCCACTGACTTTATGACCAAATCAATCACACCGAACTGTTAGCGTACATGGAATGAAGACTGTACATTATGCAACCCAATACCAAAAATCCGAGAGTTAGGCCTGGTGTGATGTTCCTTCATGAACAACTTTTCATAAACCCCTCTCCACTGGTCTCAAAGGTGATCATGGTACAGAAAAAGATGGCAATGAAGGATGGAATAGAGATCTTTGCTCTTCAGTAAGTCCTACTTTTCACTTGGATGCAATAATACCCGAATATTGGCTTGGAGACCATTAGGGTATGTCTCATCTGTCCTACTCCGGGGATTATGGAGTAGTGTGCCATATTCCTGGGTAGCCGGATCTCCCTATTTTTCATTCCAGTACACTAACAGCTCAGTGTTATATTGATTTTATCATGGAACCAGTGGTACAGCCATTTCTCCAGAGTGTTCCAGGCTGTTGATAATGCAAAAGTGAGCAGCCTGCATGGACTAAATGCGCGAGCAAAGCCTGTAACGTCTCTAGACGTCAAGCAAATCTGAGACTTTATTGGTTGGCAATTCCATAGTGAGCTTCCTTGAATGGCAGTGTTAAAAAGTGCATCCTTTATAGTATTCAATTTATTTAAAATGGTTGTGAAGCCTTCAGGTGCAGCACATGAACTAGCAAAGTAGAATGAAGAAATGAAAAATTTAATATTTTCCATTACAATGCAGTATTAGTCCCCAAATGTTTCATTTACACAAGGAGTACTTAGAGAGTTAAAAATCTCCCACAATTTGTTACCTAATTTCTACCTTTTATCTCACATTCTACTCTTTTGGCTCCAGGGCCAAGCTCAGAAGAGAAGAAATGTCATTTGGTTTATGGAGTGCAACTTGTGCTGTATTGGTTATTCTTTGCCTAATTGCATTTTCATAGCCCGTGACGTACAGAAGAAATTCACTCTGAATTGACCCCATTTTGGAATCAAAATCCTTCAAGGAATTTATCCAGGGCGAAGTTAACATTTTTATCCCACAGGCTTTTCATAGATTTCTTTACCATTGACCTGTGAAAATTTAATTTCTTCCATGGAAGCGCTTATTGCGTGAAACGGACGCCGTCCTGCTTCATTTGCCTGCATAATCTGCACTTGTTTTACCCGCAATACCTTGTCCATGATTTTTATTATGTAATAAATAAGGCTACGTTCACATTTGCGGTCGGCGCCGCAGCGTCGCCGCATGCGTCATGCGCCCCTATATTTAACATGGGGGCGCATGGACATGCATCGCACTTGCGTTTTGCGCCGCATGCGTCCCTGCGGTGCCCGCGTCCGGGCGCAGAGGACGCAGCAAGTTGCATTTTTGCTGCGTCCAAAATCAATCAAAAAAAGGACGCATGCGGCGCAAAACGCAGCGTTGTGCATGCGTTTTGCTGCGTTTTTGTTTGCGTTGTGCGTTGCTGCGCCGACGCTGCGGCGCACAACGCAAATGTGAACGTAGCCTAAGGTTGTTTTTTTCACCAACAATTGGAGTGCTGCTGCTTTTTTCTTGTTTTATTGGACTCTGTATGCACCTTCTTCATAGCAAGCACCTCCAGCAAGGTGAAGGTTTCTGGAATGTGTTCGTGATTCAGAGCTCATTCATCCTTTAATAGTGAGTACTAAGAGTGGTTTTTCTCAGTGCCATTCATATTTCTTCTTACTGATTTGCATTAATTTCTTCCATGTTCACCAATTCCGTACACATGGTTGTACACAACTGTTTGGGTGCACAGCGAGGCTCTGAAGGGAAGGATGGCCATTTAGAGAGCAAATTTTGATGAATTTCTTGTCTGTTGTCAAGCTGCATTTGCAGATCCTATGAGATATTAGTACAGGGGAAAGCCCTAAGAACTGACTATTTTGGAAACTGCATTTTAAGGCTTGTAAGTTACCACTTTGACACCAAAAGTGTCTTCGACAATTTTACGTGCAGCGGATGGCAAAAAGGGAAAATTTTAAACACTTTTCCTCTATTAGGTTTTTTCCAACATTGACTGTGTGACATAATTGCACATACCCACAATGAGATGGTTAGTTTTTGATGTTGCAGATTTTCTGCACATATTATGTAAATTAGGTATTTGCTTTTTTTTGCGTGTTTTTAAACCATGCATCTTTATCGCATTTTTGACTGTTTTTTTGTCTTTTCGGTGTGTCGTGCTTTAAAGCTACATTGTTTTTGATAATTCCTGGTATTTGGCTTTGTCAAAACTTTACTGATACAGTCATGTGCAGAAACGCTGCAGCGACATAAAAAAAAAAAAAAAAAAAAAAAGAACGTGCATGTTTTGTATCTGTGGATTTTTCACATCTAATGCAAGTCTATAGGAAAAATCTGCATATAAATCTCAGTTTACCTGCAAGAGGAATTCACATGCTGCAGATTGGACGTATGCACCACAGGTCAGTTTACGATGAGTAAAGAAAAAAAAAACGCAGTGCACGAGTTTTCTATAAATCCCATCCACTTTGCTGGAACTGTAAAAAGCTGCGTATTTGACGCAGCCAAAATAAGCAACATCCAAAACTCATTGGGGGCACACAGCCTAAGTGATAAATTAACTTTAATCTGTGGATCAGTATGATTAATCGGATATCAAATTTATATCACTATTTTACTATGCTAGCACAGTAAAGATACTTTGTAAAAAAAAATAAAATAATAATAATGTGTGTTATATTCTAGGTGATAATCGTTAGTGATGAGAGGACGTGCTCGGATAAAGTGTTATCGGAGCATGCCAGTGTGCTAACCGAGTGACTTTGGCATGCTCGAATATGTTCGCGTCCCTGCGGCTGTTAGACAGCCATAACACATGCAGGGTTCCTGATTTTTAGGCAATCCCTGCATGTGCTGAGGCTATCGAACAGCTGCGAGACAAGCAGCACGCTGAGCAAGTTCCGATAACGCCTTATCCGAGCACGTTTACTCAACACTAATAACTGTTTTATTTTTTCGGGTGATCAATTAGCATGAGGACTTTTTTGAAGGACAAGTTGTAGTTTTAATTGGTAATTTTGGGTATATGTCACAATTTGAGAACATGTTATTCCAACCTTTGTGAGACAGCAGGACATAACAGCAGTTCTGACTTTTTTTTGTGGGGTTCACCGAGTGGTTGATAAACAGGGTTCTAATTTCACAATTTGGGTCTTTATGAACATAAATTATTCCAAAGATGTATTGTTTACTTATATTTTACAATAAAATCCCCAAAAACTCCAAGTAAAGAAAAGTTTTTGTATGTCTCCAAATTGAAAAAGCAGTAACTTTGTCGACAAAGCTCTATGAGGGCTTATATGTTGCATGACGAACTACAGTATTTATGGGTTCCGGTTTGATCTTTGAGAGCAATATATATATATATATATATATATATATATATATATATATATATACTAGCTGTACTACCCGGCTTCGCCCGGGTTAATGACTGCTGTTAGCAAAATAGAATGTGTTAACAAAAATTTATTCTGCACACAAAAACCACAAAACAAATAGATAGAAATGTAATTATTAAAAGGCAAAAACTAAGCAAATAGAAGCATTTCACAACATATATTAGCTTTGTTATACTGAGAATGTCTTTGTTGCCTATATTAACCAATCAGAGCTCAGGTTAATTAACTGTAGCAAAATAGAAGCTGAGCTGTGATTGGTTGCTATTGGCAGCCTGATAAATCCCCAGCCAACAGGAAGCCCTCCCCCCTGGCAGTATATATTAGCTCACACATACACATAATAGACAGGTCATGTGACTGACAGCTGCCGTATTTCCTATATGGTACATTTGTTGCTCTTGTAGTTTGCTTATTAATCAGATTTTTATTTTTGAAGGACAATACCAGACTTGTGTGTGTTTTAGGGCGAGTTTTATGTGTCAAGTTGTGTGTGTTGAGTTGCGTGTGGCGACATGCATGTAGCGACTTTTGTGAGATGAGTTTTGTGTGGCGACATGCGTGTAGCAACATTTTGTGTGTTGAGTTGCATGTGACAGGTTAGTGTAGCAAGTTGTGTGCAGCAAGATTTGTGCATGGCGAGTTTTGCGCGTGGCGAGTTTTATGTGTGGTGCATTTTGAGTATGTGCAAGTTTTGTGTGAGGCAACTTTTGCATGTGGTGCAACTTTTGTACATGTGGCAATTTTTCTGTGTGTGCAAGTTTTGCATGAGGTGAGTTTTCCATGAGGTGAGTTTTGCACGTGTGGCGAGTTTTGCGTGAGCCTAGTTTTGCATATGGCGAGTTTTGCATGTAGCGAGTTTTGAGTGGTGACTTTTGTGTTTCGACTTTTATGTGGCGAGGTTGGTGTGTGTGTGTGGTGAAATGTGTGCTGAGGGTGGTATATGTGTTCAAGCACGTGGTAGTGTGTGGCGCATTTTGTGTTTGTGTTCATATCCCCGTGTGTGGTGAGTATCCCATGTCGGGGCCCCACCTTAGCAACTGTACGGTATATACTCTTTGTCGCCATCGCTCTCATTCTTTAAGTCCTCATTGTTCACATCTGGCAGCTGTCAATTTTCCTCCAACACTTTTCCCTTCACTTTTTCCCCATTATGTAGATAGGAGCAAAATTGTTTGGTGAATTGGAACGCGCGGGGTTAAAATTTCACCTCACAACATAGCCTATGACGCTCTCGGGGTCCAGACGTGTGACTGTGCAAAATTTTGTGGCTGTAGCTGCGACGGTACAGATGCCAATCCCGGACATACACACATACATACATACACACATTCAGCTTTATATATTAGATATACCTGTATGTAATCTCCTGTATATAGTATATACCTGTGTGTCATCTCACCTATATATAGTATATATCTGTGTGTCATCTCCTGTATATAGTATATACCTGTATGTCATCTCCTCCTATACATAGCATATACCTGTGTCATCTCCTCCTGTATATACTATATACCTGTAGGTAATCTGCTCCTGTATATAGTATATACCTGTGTGTCATCTCCTCCTGTATATAGTATATACCTGTATGTCATCTCCTCCTGTATGTAGTATGTACCTGTATGTCATCTCCTCCTCTATATAGTATATACCTGTGTGTCATCTCTCCTGTATATAGTATATATCTGTGTGTCATCTCCTCCTGTATATAGTATATACCTGTGTGTCATCTCCCCTGTAAATAGTATATACCTGTGTGTCATCTCCTGTATATAGTATATAGCTGTATGCCATCTCCTCCTGTATTAGCCCTCGTTCACACGTTATTTGGTCAGTATTTTTACCTCAGTATTTGTAAGCTAAAATGGCAGCCTGATAAATCCCCAGCCAACAGTAAGCCCACCCCCTGGCAGTATATATTAGCTCACACATACACATAATAGACTGGTCATGTGACTGACAGCTGCCGGATTCCTATATGGTACATTTGTTGCTCTTGTAGTTTGTCTGCTTATTAATCAGATTTTTATTTTTGAAGGATACCAGACTTGTGTGTGTTTTAGGGCGAGTTTCGTGTGTCAAGTTGTGTGTGTTGAGTTGCGTGTGGCGACATGCATGTAGGGACTTTTGTGAGATGAGTTTTGTGTGGCGACATGCGTGTAGCAACTTTTTGTGTGTCGAGTTGCATGTGACAGGTTAGTGTAGCAAGTTGTGTGCAGCAAGTTTTGCGCATGGCGAGTTTTGCGCGTGGCGAGTTTTATGTGTGGTGCCTTTTGAGTATGTGCAAGTTTTGTGTGAGGCAACTTTTGCATGTGTTGCAACTTTTGTGCATGTGGCAATTTTTCTGCGTGTGCAAGTTTTGCGTGTGGCGAGTTTTGCACGTGTGGCGAGTTTTGCATGTGGAGAGTTTTGCGCGTGGCGAGTTTTGAGCGGCGACTTTTGTGTTTCTACTTTTATGTGGCGAGGTTGGTGTATGTGTGGTGAAATGTGCACTGAGGGTGGTATATGTGTTCGAGCACGTGGTAGTGTGTGGCGCATTTTGTGTGTGTGTTCATATCCCCGTGGTGGTGTGATTATCCCATGTTGGGGCCCCACCTTAGCAACTGTACAGTATATACTCTTTGGTGCCATCGCTGTCATTCTTTAAGTCCCCCTTGTTCACATCTGGCAGCTGTTAATTTGCCTCCAACACTTTTCCTTTCATTTTTTCCCCATTATGTAGATAGGGGCAAAATTGTTTGGTGACTTGGAAAGCGCGGGGTTAAAATTTCACCTCACAATATAGCTTTGACGCTCTCAGGGTCCAGACGTGTGACTGTGCAAAATTTTGTGCCTGTAGCTGCTACGGTTCAGATGCCAATCCCGGACATACATACATACATACATACATACACACACACACACACATTCAGCTTTATATATTAGATATATATATATATATATATATATATATATATATATATATATATATATATATATATATATATATATATATATATATATACACACATATACATATATACATACACATATATACCTACACATATATACATACATACATATATATATATACACATACACACACATACATACATATATATATACACATACATATGCACACACATATATACATACACATACATACATACACACCATCTCCCTCCTGGCCTGGCATTTTCACAAACTGGGTTTCAGTCTGGATCACAGCTACAGAGATTCTCAGCTTGAACACCAGATTCAGTGCAGTGGTTGTGACACTCCCCGAGATATTAGGGGTCAGGGTCCATCTCTCTTTTCACTTTCAGCAGCAGTCATTTCCCGATTCTGTATGAATTAGGAAAAAAAATGGAAATGGAAAAGCAGCAGCATAATCACACTGATCAAGCAAGCAGCAGCTGACAGCTCTTATCTTGCTCTTCCTATTAACTCTTTGTTTTATTCTTTTCCTCACGCACTAATATTGGTCACTGCTTTACTGTAAGACAATATCTTTACAATTTGTTCAGTGTTTTACTGGTTTCTCTCTATATCTGTGGATAAGCTGTGGTACTATCTCAATATCTAGATTCACCTTATAATGGCTGCTGCATTCCCTGCTTTGACTTTTACACTGTTATGTGATAGTTGTACAGCATTATCAAGTCTTCTCAGGATGATGTTATCTTCTGCAATGTACAAAAAGGTGGCAATCATTCAAGACCATTTGTTTGAAGCAAATCACAAATTGTTCGAGTTGTTAAAAATTCAAGACAAATTTTCTCATCTCTACTTTCAGCATATATGTTAGTCACTAGTTAGCCACATAGCGACTGCTAACTGCATGCAGTTTACAGAGGTGAAGGCAGGTTTCATTATGTGTCCTCTATGGAGAAACAAACTTATGTACCACATGTGATAACAGACCAGTCTGTTCAATGACATAACGGGTATATGACCCTTTTGTTAAAGGGGTTTTATGACCTCCTAAACAGGTGGACCAGAAAAAATGGTATGAAACAACAAAATAACTTGTATATTATAGTTATCAACAAGACAAGAAAGCTTGCTGTCAGCTTGGCGCTGGCTAAACCCTTTTATCCATATCTAGGGATCTAACATTCATTGCATGTACTCCCTAAGTCACAAATCCCAGAAGAGCTTATGAACAAGATGCAGTTAAAGATGGATACAGATTAGGCAGGTAGTTGAGGTCAGGAACAAGCACAGATCATCATACAGCAACAGTACATATATGTATTTAGCCTGCCATTCTGGGAAGTTAAACAGTCCTAAACTCAGCAATAGGAATCCAGGCAGAGATGGGGAGAATTGGAAATCAATGTGATTTAAGTTGGGTGACAACGGAGAAACAGTTGTACCAAATTTACACAATTATTGACAACAGTGACATTACCTAGAACTGGATAACCCTCAAAATGGATAAAAAGACAATAAAATTGGTCAAGGAGGCTGCTAAGAGACCTAACAGCAACATTAAAGGAGCTGCAGGTGTTTCTGACAAATAATGGCTGTGTATTGCATGTGACAACAATCTCCTGTATTCTTCAAGTCTGGCCTTTGGTGTAGGGTGGGAAGATGGAAGCCTTTTCACACAAAGAAAGACATCCAAGCGAGACACAAAATCTGCCAAAAGAATGTCGGATAACGTATTACGGTCTGATGTTATATTGCCAGTCAGCTTTTGCATATTTTGCTGCAGACAATTTTTCAATTTGGCTGCTTTTCAAGTGCAATAAGTGATTGTGGTTTGTTTGTTTTTAATTTTAATCACTTAAAGGGGTATTCCCATCTCCAAGAT